>NC_067474.1:137246299-137506299 GCF_947179515.1 Apodemus sylvaticus
CCAATAAATCCCAAATACTGGCACCCCACAGCTCCCCTGCCTTCTTTCCTACCACATGTATACCCTTATTTTATTCCAGGCCAGCAAAGCCCCTGACTTTATTTATTTATGGTTTTTTGTTTTTTGGGTTTTTTTTATTTGCTTTTTCAAGACAGGGTTTCTCTGTGTAGTCCTGGCTGTCCTGGAACTCACTCTGTAGACCAGGCTGGCATCGAACTCAGAAATCCGCCTGCCTCTGCCTCCCAAAGTGCTAGTATTAAAAGTGTGCACCGACATCGCCGGCATTATTTATGTTTTTTAAGTTAGCTTATCACTGGGTGTGAGCACACATGTCATAGAGCCTGTGTGGAAGTCAGAACACGACTTTGTAGAATCAGTCTTCTACCTTTACATCAGTTCTGGGGTTAGACGCAGATCAGTAAGCAGCAAGTACTTTTACCCACTAAGCCATCTTGCCTGCCAGTCCTCTTGTTTTTATTTTTTTCCTCCATAAGACAAGCTCTCACATATTCTAGACTAGCCTTTAACCTATAACTCACTATGCCGTAGAGAATAACCTTGAACTTCTGAACCTTCTATACCCATCTCCTGGATGATGTGATGGCAGGCATGTACCACCGAGCCCAGTTCAGTGGTGGTGAGGACTAAACAGGAGTTTTGTGTATGCTGGGTAGGAAGTCTCACAGTACCTACGCATCCTTGTAGTAACAGATGCTACTGAGACAGCCTATCAGAGAGCAAATTCATCACCAAGTAGAAATTGCAAACAAAGGTCACCTTAAATTTTGAGTTTACCCTTTGCCTCATTGTGTTGGTGTCAAACAGGTAGGCTAACTTTATAGGTCACCTCTGTATCTCAGGGCAGCTTTGTAAGTACTATCATTTGTCCACAGCTTAGCCAAAAAGCAAGCAAACACACAAAAATCCAAATGTTTTGCATCTCTAAAGTTTGTATTTCATATGCAGCAGAGGCCAATATGCCAATACAAGTTCAAGCATGAATGACCTACAGCTACGTAGCGTGTTACCCAGAATCTGCCTATGACCTTAGTTTGGTGTCCATTTTTCTGAATTCTCAGTTTTGAACCCTAGAAATATTCACTGCAGTTACTGTTGCCTGACAAGACATGTCAAAGCCCTAAACAAGTTCAATCACAAGATAAACTTTGTAGTTTTGAACTTTCAAACTGTCCCATCTCATCCACTCACTCTCCTTTTCTCTCCTCCTCCCCTCCTCCTCATCATCACCCCCTCCTCCATATCTCCTGATCTCCTTTATCTTAGCATTAGAAGCCAAGGGAAAGGAAGAGCCCTCTCCTTCCATACACTCAGTGAGCGCTATCATTAGATGCATCCTCACAGGGAAGCAATTGCATCAGCTCTGCTAAGAACACCACTCTCCAGAGAGAAGAGCAAACACGCTGTAGACAACTGCCATGCTCCCCGAGCCTTCAAGATCCCTCACACTCCATGTTAATGTTAGAAATTAAGCTAGGCTTCCCTTTACCCTTTGTGCTACATTATAACTTCCTGAAGGGGACAAACAAACCAACAGCCCCGACTGAGTATGAGGAATACCCAGCACTGTACCTTGAAAGATAATCTTATCAGATAGTTTCAGCAGTTATACTACATGGATACTCAAAACCTGAGATTTCCCCAGAGCCAACAAGACTTGGTTTTAAGCATCAAGGGACACACCTGAAATAGATTATGCTTGCTAACCTCTAGCCATTGCTAACTCACACTCCCCATATAGGGGTAGGTTTGAAATACTCCAAGATCCTTACTGCCACTTCCTTACACTCCACTTCCATATGCCTGAGAGGCAGGGATCCAAAAGACAGTTTGATTACCCCAAATATACCACCCACCTCCTCCAGACCCCACGATCAGTATGGCTTGCCTCCAAAGACAGGGTACCATCCTCTTCTGAGAAGGGTGTAGAGGTTTTTTCAGGTTCTGTATCTTCGGGCCGAATCCCATGCAGGCGCAGCCCATCGCTGCAATAGCCAGAGGAGGATGGCAAAATGCTCACAGTGATGCCACCGACAGATAAATCACTCTGGGAAGCAGGCATTATGGGACCCTTGTGGGACACGAGACCCACATGGGTAGGCTCTGTGTGAATAGGGTCTCCTGATTGTTTTGGTATCGATGAAGCAACAACAGAACACTTAGCAATCCAAGAGCCTGTGGGAGGGGCACTTGGAACACTCTTGGTTCTCCCCGCTCCGCTCCAGCCCTCTGCAGGTTGGTCTTGCTCTCCCGTGTCAGAGGGGTCATCTGTCCGAGGCAAAGTGCTGCTCTGAGGCAAAGTGCTGCTCCGACATCGGAACAGAGTGCCTCCCTGCTCCACTGCAGTCTCCCCCTGCAAAGGCAGCAGCACAGCCCTGCTGCTGCAGGATGCTGTCCTCGGGAATTCCACCAGTTGGCTCACAGACTTCTCACAGTTCCTTTCTGCTGGGTTATCAAGCAGGTGAGCAACGACTGTCATGCCCTCCTCCAGGGAGTCCCAGGCCCCTCCAACAACTGATGACTCATTCTCCAACAAAAGGTGAGCAGTCTGGATCTCTGCTTGGAATCTCTCCTTTACCTGCACAATCATCCCTTGATCGCCCACCCCGGAGCTGGGAGCCGAGTCTCCAGGCAGCCAAAGGTCTGATGGGGGGTGTTCTGCCCCTCCCACTCTGTGCTCCTTCGGGAGACTCGCTGTTAACTTCGTTAGGGTTTCAGTCTCTTCAATGACTCCAGTGCCTTGCAAAGCTTCTTCCCTGTGAGATGCTTCTGGAGTAAGGATTTTCTTCCCTCTCCACTTCCTTTTGAAACGAACCCTCTTCTTGGGAGATATGGGAGCCTTCTCAGGAACAGCTATGGACTCTTTCGGCTCCTTAACACAGCCCAGTGAATTTCCCATTTCTTTCCTCTCTCAATCCCAGAAAATAAAGCAGTTAAATCAGTCCTCGGATCCCAGAGAAATTCCAATGTCAGCTTCATCGGACTCGATGCACATTCAAAAACAAAAAAACAAAAAAAAAACCAAAAAAACAAAAAAAACCCCAAAAAACAAAAAGCATGCACTATGCCGGCAATCCCTCCAATCCTTTCTCCCTCCCTCCCGCCTCTCTCTGTCTCTTCCAGCCGCTCGATTCAGACAGCCATCTTACAGGCTCAGAGCTGCAACAAGACAAATTTCAAAGCATCTCACTGCAGTTCAGAAATCACTTGACCTAAAAGCAGACAGAAACCGGATTGGCTGCCGCTTCCTCTCTCCAAATATGAGGTAATTGGAGCACTGCCCTCAGTAACACAAACAGAACGCAAAAAGGAGCGAGGAACGGGGAGAGGGAGGAGGAGGGGAGAACGAGATCGTAAGAGTAAATGGAAAGGGGAGGGGAAAGGAAAGAGAGGTACGGTGGAGAGAGGAGGAGGAGAACAATATCAAAGAGGGGGTGGGGGGAACAAACCAGCTCAGCTGGTACTAACTAGCAGAGGAAGGGAAGGGCCAGGGAGACAAAACCAGAGAAGCTGCAATTATGGCTCCCAACCTAGGAAATGAAATATGTTCTAATCACTGCTCCAAGATGCCCAAAGGAAAATAGCAAGCAAGATATACATAATCAAATTTTAACCTAAGAGAGACTAGAGACCACTCCTTCCATTAAGAAAAGGAACAGAGGTATGAACAATCTAGCCTTCCATGGAACATATGACCACCTCCAAAGAAGAACATCTGCTAATTCTGATGGCCAGTAACACAGTGTGGGAAACCTGGAAACTGGTTTTGAGCATATGTTAAGCCTCATGGACAGGTGACCACTTGTCAATACAAGATAAAAGTCCGACAACAGTATTTGACAATAGTAATCATCAATACTGCCTTTGCCACAGCTAGCTATTATATTTTGAGTACTTGCTATGTAACAAGTACTATGTGGAGATACACACACCTATATATAATACATTATATATATATAATTTTGTTATATTTTCACAGCAGCCATGTGTGGCCCAATTTTTAAATAAAGAAAACTCAGATTTAAGAAAGCTGATTAACTTGCCTGAGTTTAAATAACTGGGGGGCGCAGGGGGGCAACAATCCATTTAGACTTCATTCTAACCAGGCAAAATGGTTGATGTGTGTAATCTCAGCTACTGGGAGACTAAGAAGGAAGATTTTCAATGCAAGTCTGAAGCTAGCCTGGGCTACTGAGTGAAACCCTGTCTCAAAAATACCTGTAGAATAAAAGAGACTTTTCACTTCAGCTCCATTAATTACTAGAGAGAGGAAAATCTGTTCTCCGCTGCCATAAAACAAGAAGATATTCCCACAGTTCTAAACTAGCAACCAGACTGCAGCCAAGCAACAAAGAAATCACACTTGCTGCTGACTGGGGAGAGAGCAGCTGCAGACTAAAACCCAGGTGATTTTCACTCAGAGGAGGAAGTTTAGGTTACATTTTAAGTGAGACTCATAGACCACACCCTGTGCTATCAGCAGGAGTCCTCCACTCTGAAGTTCCCAGCATACTGCCTAACAAAGAGAACACACTACAATCTAAAGGCTCTCTGAATGGAATGGAAGAAAGGAAGTATGCATGTTTCTTCTCTGTTGTAGTAGAGTATCTGTCATGTTCCTGCAGTGCCAGGAATCAAATAGTGGAGAGGCATGTGCACCACCACCAAGTCACATACGTGCTGTATATGTATGTGCGTGTGTACATGAATGGAATGGGATTTTGCTATGCTGTCCTGGCTGGCTTTGAACCCCTGGGCTCAACGAATTCTCTATCATACCAGCTCTATGTAAGCTCAAAAACCATGTACCAGCACAGGCCTATCCACCTTTCCTGAAGACCCTTTCCTGAAAATCCCCAAAATAGATCAAGCTGGGACAAAAGGGACAGCTGCTTAGCAGAACTATTACTGCGGTGAGAATTCTCTAGGAAACTTATAGAACTAAGCTTATTCTATTTTTATTTCTGTAAGTCTATTCTTTTCTAAATGTCTATATGTCAGTTGCATCATTTTCTTATACTACAGAAAAAAACTGGTCAAGACAGGAACAGAAGTTTTAGTAGGGTGGAACTAGGTTCAAATTGCTAAGTGGCTTAACTAATTTACTAAGTGATTCAGATTTCTTACCTATAAGATATGGACACTACCACCCACGGAATGGGGTTGAAAGACAAGGCTAATGATATAATTAATGTCTGTAAAGTGCTTGGCTCAGTGCCCGATCCATAGTAAATCTCTTTTATTCCCATTTATGCCTGGAGCTAAACATTAAGAGGCATCCCTAGCTTCCAGACGGATCCCAGTACACCTTTTTCTTGACTGTATTCTAAGATAAACTCCAAGATTTTCTTCTTAGGCAAGGATGCTTCCTTCAACTGCTTTACTGAGTTAACTGACCACAGGACTAAGCTGTGCGTGCACCTTCACGTGGCATAGCCTATGAACATAAGGCTATGCCTTCTCAAAAAGCAAGCTTGTGGGATCTACTTATTTAAGTCTTTTCCTCCGGCTTTTTTGTAGTTAATCATTTATTACCCACAGTTCTCCTTGAGAGAAAACCAGAGTTAAAATGCACAGTCACTCATTCACTCTGTGAACATGAATGGTACTTTATCATACCCCAAGTACTAAGCAACGATGAAGCAGGAGAAGGAGGAAAAGGAGGAGGAGGAAGAGGAGGAGGAGCCAACTGGCATGGTGATGAGGTGGAGGCAGGAGGATCATGAATTCAAGGATAGCCTGGGCCACAAGAGACCTGCTCTAGGATGGAGGTAGGGGCATACAAACTAAAAGTCCTCAACACTTCAAAATGGGCTTGACCCAAACCTAGAGAAAAGACATTTTGTTACTGCTATAAAGACATTGGCCCAAAGACACCAGCTGGTTACTGTTTCAGTTTCCTCATTTGGACAATGTTTAATAATAATAATTAATTAATAAGCCATCATAGCCCATTTATCTGTTCAATCTACCTTCACAGCTTTTAGATGACCAAATTCATGGAACATCCAACCATGTAATGAATATTTATTAACTGCTTATTTTATGACAAGCAAAGACAGTGAAGGCAACAAAGTTCATGACTTTGCTAAGCTTACTCCTAATGCAGGGATCAAGTGTAAACAAACAACCAAACAAACAAACATGCAATATTCCAAATAATAATATTACCTAACTAGTATCATAAGTCATACTGGAGTTTCCAGAGAAATTTGTAGATACGTTTTGGGCAAGGTAAAGGAAGGAGGGCTGGTGAGACAGTGATTCAGAGATACACTGAGTTATCTATCCACCTAAACCCAATCACTACAACTCCTCCCACATAAAGGTGGAAGGAGAGAAGCAACTCCATCAACTTGTCCTCTGACTTCCACATTCCGCCTAGAATTCAAGACCAGATGTCTGGGGCTGGAGAGATGGCTCAGCGGTTAAGAGCACTGACTGCTCTTCTGAAGGTCCTGAGTTCATATCCCAGCAACCACATGGTGGCTCACAACCATCTATAATGGGGTCCTATGTCCTCTTATGGTATGTCTGAAGACAGCTACATATAGTCACATACATTAAATAAGTAAATAAAAAAAAAATTAAAAAAAAAAAAAAGACTAGGTGTCTAAGCCCAAACCCTTTTCTGCAATGGCAAGGTCACATACACACAGATATTCACTGCAACAATGGCACTTTATTCACGTATGTGAAGGCAACAGAGTCCTTATATTTAATTAATTAAGTGTGGCACAGCTGTGAGGTGTAGCACACACACTTTGTACATACTGAGATGAACAAGCCACACTCCTCACCATCACTGACAAATCCCACAGACCTTAGGGTTGGGCATTTATTTAGCTTAGGAGTAAATCATGGACCTCACGTGAACAAGGCTGGAGTGGGCACATTGGGAATACAAAACATACAAATGTTAGCGCATACTGTTATAATCCCAATCTGCTTTTAATGCACAAAATTGCATAAGGAACAATACCACGGAGCAGAAAGAGCAAGAAAGCAACGTATATGAAATGTTTTGCTTCCTTAAAGAAATAGAAGAGGAAAAATGCCTCAGAAGAATAAAGAGCAAAATATTAACTTCTGTGTTATTGTAAAGAGACTATACACATAAGGACTGCATATGCCTCCGAGTCCTTGGAATTTTCTAACTAAAATATATGTTAATATAAAAGAACTCCAACCATTTAACACATATAAATATATGTCAAAAGTATTTTAGAAACTATAGTCTCTCTATAAAGATATTGGTACTACCAATCTAATCAGTACTAATAAAGTCTTAATCTGGAGCCAACCTCTATTTCAACAAAATAATTGTTGAGATTAAAACCGCCATCTATTATCTACATGGATACAAACATTAGTGTTCTACTTCATCAACGCCAACTGCAAAGACTGGCTAGATGGCGGCTTTGCTCATCTCCTAACATCTAACAGCTCTACTTTGTGGATTCTATGGATACAGCTACATAGAGTCACGATATATTACAATATATATGCACATGTTGTAACCTTGATGAGAACATCTAATAAGTATATAGACAAGAAAAACGAATCTTCAAAACTCAAGCCAGACAGAACCCTAGCATGGAGAAAGGGAAACAAGCACAAAGTTCCCTCTTAACCAAGAAGCTATCTGCAGCTGTACGTGCTAGAGAGGAAAAGAATCAGTCTTCTAGGCACGCACATCAACCACCCTCCAGGGCAGGCTCCATGCTCACGAGCAGTTGGCCAATACAAATGGACCCCATGCTGGTTATGTGTATGTAAGGTTTTGTTTTGTCTTTTTCATTTGTTTTGCTTGTTTGTTCTTTCTACTGAGAGAGAAGAATATGAAATTTGATGGAGAGTGAAGTGAGGGGAATCTCAGAGAAGCTGGACGAGGAAAAATAATACAATAAAAGTATATTGTATAAAAAAAAGTCAATAAAGTTGTTTCTCTTTTTAAGAGAGGTGAAAGCATTATCTCCACAGTGTGAGGCAACTCATTGGTTAGAGGAGTACTGCCAGGCCAGATGACCTGGAGCCCACAGGATAGAAGGAGAGCATTGTCTCCTAAAAGTGGTCCGACCTCCATATGTACTCTGCACATGAATGCACATACATGCACTTTAAAGTAAAAGTAAAAAAATTAAATGATATCATTATTTATCATAGGCCCACACCCAAAGTGGGAGGAACCCAAATGCCCACCTACTTATGGAGAAAACAGATGGCATCTACAGTTTGCCCTCTAACGAAATACTAAAGAGCAGTTAAGCTGATTCATGCCTCAGCACAGCTGAAGCTAAACATCATGTTAAAGCAGAGAAGCCTAGTGCTGAGGCGCATGCTTGTACTGACACTGGTGTTTTTATGTATGTATATTACATACAACATATAACATGTGTGTGTAGAGAGGATAATTAAATTACTATTGCCGGGCATAGTGGTTGGTGTGCTCCTTTAATCCTAGCACTCAGGAGTAAGAAGCAGGGAGACCTCTGTGAGATCAAGGACAGCCTGGTCTGCACAGAGAGTTCCAGGACAAGCAGCCACAGCTACAAAGATAGTCTGTCTCAGTAGAGAGGGAAAGGAGGAGGAACAAGGAGAGAGGGGAGAGAACAAAGGGAAAGAAAGAGGGGAGTGTGAGTGAGAATGTTCTAAAGCTGAGGTCACTGGACCTCAAGTCCAGATCCCCAAGTTAGGCTAGCAATTTACAGGCAACACAGGAATACGCAGCATTGTTAGAAGAGCCCCAAGGGGTGCTATCAGCATCTTAATAAACTTAATAAGAGAGACATTCTCAACTCTTTAACAAACTGTACAGGGGAAAAGACAGATTTCATACAATATACATGTATATTGTTTTGGATTCTATTTTGCATTCTAAGCCAAATGAAACTTATTTTTAACAAGTGAGATCACTGGGCACATCATAACATTGATCGGACATGTGATGGTTTTATGAAGTATTAAAATTTGCAACATGAACTTACTGTGCCTTTCTTAAATAAAAGGACCCGATCTTTCAGAGAAACACACCAAAATATTTACAGATAAAATTAAACAAGGTCTGAGCTAAGACTTGAGGAGTGAATTATGCCATAAATGAAATTATGATTATTATGATGTTGGATATGTGGTAATTCTTTACTATATTTTTCTATTTCCATAAACATATGCATTTTTCATTAAAAAATTGTTTATATAGCTGAAAAGATTGCTCAACTGTTGTGAAGGCTAACTGCACTTGTAGATCCAGGCTCAATTCCCAGCACCCTCAACAGGGCTCACAGTCCTCTGTCACTCTAGTCCCAGGGAACACCCTCTTCTGGGCAGGCATGTACAGACATATATGCAGACAAAACACCCATATACGTAAAATAAATACAATTTTAAAAGTAAAGAAAGTATGTTTGTAGTCTTAGGTATGGCGCCTCTTGCTGGCATGCAAAGCAACCTGCCAGACAGCCACACCCTCAGCACCGAACATCTGGAAACAAGGGAAAAGAAAAAAAGCCTCCTAGTGGGGCTTCTCGGGAAAGCAACCACTCCATCATGCTCATCTCTATTGCCACATTTTCAACTGAGAGGCATGATTTTGCTCTTTGGCTTTTAAGCTTCCTTCCTTTAAAGGAGATTTAGCTGCTGTCAAGCTAAAGGGAAACATAGCAGGTATACCTGTGAGTATACTATTAGGTGCTCACAGTGAGAACACTTTGTCAACACGGAAGAGCAACAACCTCCCCATACCCTCAAAACCATCTCTGTTCATAAGGGTTTCAGGAGGTAACTATAGTCCTGTATAAAGGCTCAACAAAATTTTTGTTCCTACTCTGAAGGATATAGCCACTTAGCTCAGGTTCCCAGCTATTCTTATATTCAAACCTTGCCTGAAGACATACTGTAGTTCTACAAAAATACATGCTAATTCCACGCATTCCAAATCATGCTGCAGAATGCCAGCACTGGCTCTAAACCAAAGTTCTAATAAACAAGCCTGTGATCTCTGAGAATTTTCTCAGGGTCTAAGGATTCCAAGATACCTGCTGCTCTGCCTTCCACCAGGAGGTGGTGCAATCTCTCCAACAAGGATGTCACACAGGCCTCACCCCTGGGTTTTTTTTTTTTTTCAGCAATTGGATAGCCTGAGAAAGAGCTTTGTTAGACTGGACTAAAACTAACTTTAAAAGAACATTCTTTTTACTAAAAGAGAGGTGTCTTTTCTAACAGTAATCCAGAATTTTAAAAAATTTGTGCCAATTAAGAACAAAACAGTACCAGGAAGGCCTCAAGGGCAAGCAAACATTTCAGGACACCACAGCTCAGAAAGTTGCTACAGGCTGTGCTCCCAGCACACATACAAACAGCAACTAAGGGGCATGACTAACTGGCAGTGCTTAAAGACCAGATGAGAAGAGTCTTATCACATTGGGTTACACTCTTCACGCAACCTAACAGATCAGGCCCCAACCTCTTCCTACCTCTCATAACGACTTCAATAAAGAAAGCAGACTTCGAATTCCAGACTTCCAGGGATAAAACCAAACCACAAAAGAGAAAATTTCCTGCATTTTCATAGTGCAGTGGGGATTTTGGGATACCATACACACCTCCAGACCTGCCTTACTCCCCTTTTCCAACTCGCCCCATCATCCCATCACTGATAATTGCCAGAGAAGTAACTCAAGTTCTGACTAGAGAAAGCAGCTCAGGCTGATAGGACTTGCACAAACCGAGCAACAAGAAAGAACCCCAGACTGTACCTGGAAGTGCAAGATAATGGTCCAGATCAGGCCCAGGGTCAGCTTGGGGTTGCCATCTGTGATGTCGTCATTGCGGATATTCACTAGCTTTACCTGAAAAGGAAAGCGAGGTGGTCTCAGAGCCCAAGAAGTTTCTTTTCTGGACTGATTTTTTTTTTACTTATTTTCACTACTAAAATGCAGTTCAGTTAATTTTTGGCCTCAGGGTCTATGAATTCTAATACTTTTCAAGTACCACATAAAACAACTTTCATTATTCCAAATTAGGCCCCATGATGCCTACTTTCAAACAGTTGAACCTGCCTCACTCTGAGGTCCTGACAAGTACTCATTCTGCTCATTTTGCTTTTTCTAGAGCATCATATAAATGGCATATAACCTTTGATCCTAGACTGCTTTCCCTCTACTGAGCATAGTTCTTGAGACTCCCATCCAAGCTGCTATATGAACGGCTTGTTCTTTCACTGCTGAGGTATCTTATTGTCCACATGTCCTGCCCTGAGCTTGCCCACTCATCCACTGGAGGGTTTATGGATTATTTCCAGTTTGGGGCATTTCTGAGCAAAGTTCCAAGATTTTTGTTCAGATTGTTGTATGGACATATGTTTTCATTTCTCTAGGGTAAATTCCTAGGAGACATATATATATATAACATATACATCATACAAAATGTCAGATTATTTTCAAGATAGATGAACTATTTTGCACTTTCACCAGCAAAGCAATCTTTGTGAGCATGGCATTGCAAGTGGCTCCGTTCATCAGAACCCTGGCTTGTTCTGTTCTTTGGGGGGTTAAAAGAGATGCCCCTCTCCATTTCCCCTTCTGTCAAAGATCTCTCTTCTTGATATACCAGCCATCTCAGCTTTACTTCTAAGGCCCATTACAAGACCACAGTGTAAAATCCCATTCCAAAACCACAATACGCACAGACCCATAGCCCCTCCTCTTCGATGACCAGCTGTCCTATTTTGCACAAAACTGAGAGGTTTTGTTTTGCTGGTTCTTTGAGACAGGGTCTCTCTGTGTAGCCCTAGCGGTCCTGGTCAATATGCAGACCAGGCTGGCCTGGAACCAAGATCCTGCCTCTGCCTTCCACGTGTTGGAGTGCTGGGATTAAAGTTATGTGTTATTTGTTTGTTTGTTCGTTTGTTGGTTCATTCATTCATTCATTCAGAGTGACATGCCTACATCTTGTATTTCCGGTATCCATGGAGGCTGGAAGAGGGCATTACATCTTCTAGAAACTGGAGTTACAGACAGTTGTAAGGTAGCATGTGGATGCTAGAAACAGAACATAGGTCCTCTGAAAGAGCAAAAAGGACTCTAAACCACTCTCAGGTCTAAAACTGAGGATTCTTAATTAAGCTGTAGGCTTTTAAAACAGAGTGTGCTGAGCAAGCCATTTAATTCAGTCCATTGGTCTTTTCTGTCATTCTCTGACAGAGTTCCTGTTACTCGTAACAAGCTAGGAGAGGAGGCCTATGTTCTGTCTCTTCATTGAACCACCTGTAAAGGACTCCTGTGGCCTCCACTCAGAGGTTACACTAAAAATCATCTTAGTCCCTGCGGTGGTGTGGAGGTAGGAAAGCCTGCCCCTCCTTCCAGGCTGGGAATTCCGATTCCCAAGTCACCAGTCATTCACTCACTGACCTGGAGCTGCTGTGAGGGCAGAATCAGCTGAGTTCTTCTTCCACAGCACCACCCTTTCCCTGAGATGCCAGCTGCCTTGGGCAGATTACCTTCTAATAATTTCCTCAATGTCCTTAGCACCTGACCTTTAACTTTCTGTCCCTACTTTATTGTCTGCTATCTTTCTTACAATCTTAGCCCTCGCATCCATGACAAGTGTCACCCTATTTGTAGTTTGCCTGACTTCTCGGGCCTCCCAGTTCTGCTGACCCTTCTGAGTCTGTTATGGTTATCATTTCCCACACTTAGTTTCTATTGTAGAAACCGATCCTCTTCTCTGTCCCTGTTTGCTCTTCTAGTTAACCAGTTCTTATTTTAGCTTGTCTGGCTAGACCCCTTTCAGGTTTGCTAACTCAACATACAGACATTCTCATAAATATCCCAACAGCCTCCATTTCTCTTGCCATTCATTATTAAATTATTTAAACAAATATATCTTTGTCAATGATAGATAACTTGATATGATGAGTACTGAAGCTAAATATGTTAGGAACATGTTTCCTATCCTTAAAGAACCTGCAGTACGCTGGGGCTAATGGGGAATTAGCAATACAGTAATAAATGTTACATTCGCACATTATTGTGGAAGCACTAAGGACATTTTCCAAAGTTAATTAGACTAAAAAATATGCAATACCATATAATGTCATGTTGGCTCTTAGTGTTGCTGGGCAATCCTAGCCACTCATCGGGGTTCACACTGGGGAGCTGGGCCCTCCGATCCCCTCACCCACTTTCTTCCCTACCACAGGTCAGCAACATCTTCACCCTCTTTCTGTCCTTCTCCCTGTATCTCGGAGCAAGACACAAGTCTTTTTACTTTCACTGGCCAGGCTTAGCGCTACATCAAAAGGCAGAGGCAGGTAGATCCATGAGCTGAAGGTTGGCCCTGTCTCCCTAGAGTTCTAGGCCAGCTGGAGCTACATAGTAAGACCCTCTCTCTAAATTAATAAGCCACACAAATTGCACGATTGGTTCTTATCCCCTGGTCCCTGGTTGTTGGTCCCACTGATTAGAAAGCCCTAAGAGGACAGAGGGTATAGTGACCATCACTGACAGAAGATAGCCAGCTCTAATTCTCTTTTTGTTCAGATCGCTGGAGATGCTAGAGTTTTGGCTCTACAGAATCTTCTAAAATGATTATTTTAGGACTCGTCAAGCTCTTTGTTTTACTTGGGTGGCTTTTGTTCATTTTGTTTTGCTTATTTTGAGTTTGGTCTTGCTATGTAGCCTAGCCAGGGCTCAACCTCATGACTCCCCTGTCTCAGCTTCCAAGTGCTGCGTTATAGACAAGAACTACCGCACATAGCTCTGGAACTCTCAATCCTCCTGATAATTTTCAGTCTTTTTCCTTTTATTGGCTTCTCCTCCTTTGCCTGAAAATCTCCGGCTGTCTTCCTTATATAGGAAAACAATGGTTTTGTCCCTTTGATTTGGATCTACTATACTCCAAATACTTTTCTACTCTCTAGAAACCATTCTCCTGACCAGACTTAGTAGTGCACTTCTATAATCTCAGTACTTAGAAGGCTGAGACAGAAACACCTAGAGTTTGAGACCAGACTGAATTATAAGGCTAGACCCTGCCTCAAAGCAATAGAGTTGAGTGTAGTGGCATACATCTTTAGTCTCAGCACCCTGGAGGCATAGGCAAACATATCTGTAAATTTGAAGCTAGCCTGGTCTACATAATAAGTTTCAGGCCAGCTAGAGCTACATAGTGAGAACTTCTTTTAAAAAGAAGAATGAATGAATGAGTGAATGAATGAATGAATGAATGAATGAAGACATAAATAGTCATTCCCTTAAGTCACTACTGGGGGTTGGCTAAGTGAGAGTCCTTGCCTAGTGAGCATATGGCCTTGGGTTCAATCCCCAGAACCATGAAAGTAATCATAGCATGAGTTAGACATTTCTCTCAGATGTGACATGTTTGAGAAATTATACCAGACTTCCCCTGTCCCATTTCATGACAATGCAGCATTTTGTTATACGGTGTGATTTCCCCATATTCTTCACCAGGTTCTTACACATTTTGTGTCCTGCCCCAACCCCCAGGGTCCATCTTTTAGTTTAATCTTTGTTCATGAACACTGATCCTCTCAAAAAAATACAAGTTCTATGTAAGGATGAAGAGTCAGAACCAGAATCCATCAGATGTTCTTACCTGCCGCTGCTTTAGGAAGTCCAGGGCAATCTGTACATTCTGCAGCCTGTGAAAACGCATTCTGCCCTTCTCTCTGGGCTGCAAGGAAGAAAAGGGATGTTAACTTTAGCTGTGGTAATTTACCTCTACACAGCCTTTCCTAGGACTACAGGAGCACACGGAACTGCTCACGGCTGAAGCAGGCGTGGGAGCATGAAACAAAGCACGTTGAAGAGCAGGGCCTGCATGTGCCCAGCAGGCTCTCAGCAGCTGACAATGCTTGCACACCACTCTACATCACACAAACCCACAAGCTTATCTGAGTCTAATGCTGTATCAGAGTCACCTCTGGGGGGCGGGGGGGAGACTGGGAAAGGGGAAATCATTTGGAATGTAAACAAAGAATATAGAAAATTAAAAAAAAAAGTGGGGGGGGGGGAAGAGTCACCTCTGCACAGGCTATTCTGTATTGGGGAGTGAGGTTAACAGGAACACAGAGTATAGCTCTATGACTCTTAAAATGACAATTATTGGGGCTGGAGAGATGGCTCAGTAGTTAAGCACTGACTGTTTTTTCTGAGGTCCTGAGTTCAATTCCCAGCAACCACATGGTGACTCACAATCATCTGTAATGGGATCCAGTGCCCTCTTCTGATGTGTCTGAAGAGAATGACAGTGTACTCATATAAATAAAACAAATAAATCTTAAAAAAGAAAGAAAAAAAGTCTATCTGCATAATTAGTATTAAGTAGGACTAATCTCAGTATAAACCTGGCCAGAGAAGGACAACTCTGGGAAAGCAAATTTAAATACAGAGAATGGAGTTACAGGTGCTCAAGAAAAAATTCCAAAATGGATGACAGATTCTAGGAAGTAACCCATCTCTCAAGGAGGTTGAGTGTCGAAGGAAAGCTGCTGACCCCCAAGTGAAATTCTTAGAACAATAAAATCATAATGGTGATGGTTATTTAAGAATCACAAATACAACTGTTTCTGCTACTTAATCCCTGGGTCATACTACAAAGCAAAGTAAAGCCACCTCCATCTGGTAGCTGTGACCTCAGTCGTGCCTGTGGGGAGCTCAGTAAGGATTGCCCGCCCAGGAAGTGCTCTAAGGACAGGCATCTGCTCTCGCATCTCTTGCAGTGCTGCTTGGTTTTTCTAAAGCTGAGACTGAAATATCACCCTCATCAGATTACACCCAATTCATTTATAAATATTAAACTAGCACAGCTAATTAAAGGTCAAACAAATATAAGGTATTTCTGTAGTGGGATCTGCAATAAGGAAATCTTATAACAGCCAAAAAGTATCCTAACACATGGAGGGGGATAAGAGTGTCACTCTGCGTACACTCCGGCATTTCTAATCATCATTCTCCAAATGGAATAATTTGCAGAGATACCAAGGCCTCTCTGCGTAACAAGATAACTTCTTCTGTGAGCTTTAGGGACATTTTTTTCAGCAAGAACCTTTCCTCAATTATTTCACATCAATGGAAAATACAGCTTAGAAAATGACAGTCTAAATGCAATTGTAAGACCATGGGAAGGGAGATGCAGAGATGACTTTAAGAGGGCACAGGTTGGGGGTGTTGTCCCATTTCTGGAGAAAGATTATGGATTCTAATCAGCAGAAAAGGCTCCTCTTACAAACATTACTCTATTCCTTATGTACCCTCCACCAATAGTAAATAGCCCAAGAACATGCAAGTTAAATTTCTGTCCCTTACAGTAACTAACAAGATTACTGTAGATTACTGACCAAGGCCAGAGTATCTCATGCAGTGAGTTTGCAAACAACACTCAACTTTGAAAACAAATGGCATGTGCTTAGTGAGAACCCAGAGGCTAGAAGTAGAGAGAGAATACCGTTAGTCAATATTGTGGAATTGTGAGCAATTAATTTTCATGCTGTCAGCTAAACCTTCCACAGTTCAGCAGTCAGATTCAGACAACACAAGGCCAGCAGAAAGCCATAGGTCTCCAGGTCACAAGCACTTGATACGCCCATGTACTATGATTGGTTTTGTGCCAACCATTCTCAGATAAGCAAAATAATTGCTGCTTCAGAATCATCTAACAGTAGCAATAGACACAATTTTAACCACTTTCTTTGGGACCCATATTCCCTGGTGGAAAGAGAAGGCAACGGGTGACCAAGTTACTTGGAGACCTTGAGAAGTCTGGCCTCTCTGTTGGCTCTGAAGCGCCAACTGGGATGCCAGCACCCCCAAAAGACCTACTACATCATCATCATCTTCCTCCTCCTGATCCTCGCTGTTTGTATGGCGCCAGGAGGGCATGCTCACCAGACGAAGGGTCTTCAGCCCTGCTGGCTCCTTTGTACACCAACCAAAGAAAACACAATAGCAGAACAGAAAAGAAAACACACACACACACACACACACACACACACAAGAGAAATGAATAAATAGTTTTTATCTAAAAGTGAAAAACCTCCCATCTCCAAAAGAAAGAAAAAAAAAAGAGGCAGGCAGATTTCTGAGTTCCAGGCCAGCCTGGTCTACACAGTGAGTTCCAGGACAGCCAGGGCTACATAGAGAAACTCTGTCTTGAAAAACAAAAACAAACAAACAAACAAACAAAAATAATCAGATCAACAGCAGAGCAGGGGACACTGAAGGTTTTTATTTTGAGCACATCTTCAATTCTTCATGTCCACCCACCCTACATTTGTGATTCTGCTATGAATGGAAGTGATGACAAGAACAACTCTGAAAGATATCAGATGCTTTCTGGTGAGAAGATGATATGAGTATTTCCATAAGCATGCATGTCTTCAACGGTTAAGAAGAAAAATTAAATGGGAGCACCTTTACCCTGTGTGGTAAGCAGTATCTTAAGAAAGAATGACTTTCTAATATGAAAACCACTGTTGATACACCTATCAACTGTATGAGATATACTTGACTGCTGAAGAATAAGAATGGAATTCTGATATCTTACTAGATTAATAGACGAAGGGCAGTCAATGGTTCAGAGCATTGGCTGCTGTTCCAGAGGTCCTGAGTTCAATTCCCAGTATCCACATGGTGGCTTACAGCCATCTGTAATCGGATACAATGCGCTCTTCTGGCATGTAGGTGTGCATAAAGCATTCATAAAATATACAAATAAATCTTAAAAATAATGTTAAAAAATAATAATAAAATAAATGAAGGCCAGATGAGAAACAGGAATTACACATGCTAACTATGCTAACAAAGGCTCATGGCAATTCTGACCACTAAAAACACATATGAGTAATTGCACTACCAAGAGGTTTGTTTTTAAAGTAAACCCAAAACAAATGGCTCAGGAAGCCACGCCCCAATCCTAGGAGTTGAATATCACATAAACAATGAAATCTATCTAATGTGCCAAATACTATTCTTTTAACACAACAAACAGTGACTAAGAATCCACCAAAGCATTGAGTGGGCTGAGATTTAGAGTGCTTGTACTGTGTGCCTCTGCAGATCTCTTTCCCTCACAGATGCTTCCAATATTCAAGTGTGGACGTTTCCAATGAAAATTGCATTGCCTATAGCATCTGAAAGAAAGACACTGAACCACAAAAAACACTTGCTTCCATTGTGCTTAGATATTTGAAACAATGGCCAAAGGAATGTTATTTCAATCCCTTAAACAAAGCAAGTGTAGCCAGGCAGTGGTGGCACAGCCTTTAATCCCAGGACTTGGGAGGCAGAGGCAGGTGGATTTCTGAGTTTGAGGCCAGCCTGGTCTACAGAGTGAGTTCCAGGACAGCCAGGGTTATATAGAGAAGCCCTGTCTCGGAAAACAAAAAACAAAAAACAAAACAAAAACAAAAACAAAGCAAGTGTAAGAGCTATTCAGTGACAGGTCAGAGGCTCCACCAGGATTCTCTATAGGAAAGGGTCCCCCAAGCACTGGGACAAGGCCAGCAGATTTAATTATCTAAGGAGCCCATAAGCATTGCTTTATGAGGACATGCTCAGCCCAGCTTCAGCACGTTCCCACATCTGGGAGACTCAACAAATCATGGAGGAAAGTAGGAGAAACTCCAAACACCTGGGTTCTTAAATTAAACTTCAAATGCTTAGCTAAACACAGAAAATTAGAATAAAAAGACAAAAACATAGTAAGAGAAAAGGGGAGTCTATACAAACTAGAAAAAAACCTATAGGAAGAAAAATGCTATTTATTCAAAAAAAAAAAAAAAACATGAATAATGTTCCTGAAAGATTAGTATCTAGAGAGAGAGATGAGGTGACTAAGATGATGTCAGGCAGTACAAAATAATACTATTTCTGATTTTATCAAGGCATGAATCCTAAAGCTGGAGACATAATTTAACTACACAGTGCCTTCTAATTATACAGGTAGGAGTTCTCAGGTTAAATCCTTAGGGCTCAGGGTACAGAGGCCTCACGTGACAATACATAATGTATAAATTGAGATGATGTCACCTGTAAACTATAGGCCTGAGTTAGAAATAAAGTGTTATCAGTAACTCTTCTACTTCTCCTTCCCACCCAATGGAGCAAGCACTAAAGGCCGCTGCTACAAGCAGCCTTGCTTACAGGACTCTCATTAGAAAAAAGACGCTTACCAGTTTGATGCCCGAGAGGACCTCTAACAGGGAGATCAAGTTGTGTCCATCCCGAAGGTCTTCATAGAGGTCATTGATGTGCTTGCGAACCTGTAATGGGAGTATGACAAGCCAGTCATTACCTGATCTAGAATCATTCGATCATCCTCCAGGGGATGTCAAGTTCTAGATAAATCTATGAATTAAAAAATGTGAATCAAGAAGCAATAATAAAACTCAGGAATTTCCAAGTCCGAGTAAAATCCATATGGAATAATAGTGTTTTTATAGCACCATATGTGCTTTCTAGGCTAAAGCCAGGTTGATCATATACTAAAACAACACTGGGCAATATTCCAGAAAGTCTGAAAAAGGAGATAGGGACTCAACTATCCTGAAAACATTTCAAGAATGACTATGCAGTAAAATGTGACTGGTGGAGGGCTAAGACGGCCAGATGAGCCCACTCAGTGTCAGAAAACCCTTCCGGGGCACTAAGAAAAATCCAAGGGCAAGACAGCTAACATTTTATTCATTATACTTCAATTTGACCTTCTCTTCCATGATCTAATAATGAATAGAATCACCTTTAATTTTTAAATTGTACTAATTGAAATAAATTCAATTTTATAAATAAACTATGGTAAAAACAAATCTCACTGTGGCAAATGTTGATGTCAAACACTAAACGCCTTATATTTTATCTCATATACCACTCACCCCTCTTGTGAAAACCGCTCTTGTTGTTTCTATTTTGTACATGAAGACTTAGACTACTAAAGCTCACAAAGGGGAAGTTAAGGTGACAGTAGATCACAGTTGCAGAAACTGATTTACAATGAACAATAGTTTTCAAATAATAGAATATCATTCTGTATCTAGACCTAAACACTTTAAAATGTATGTACAATATAATACTTTCTCCATCACTGTCTTCATTCTAGACAAGGAACAAGCCAGATCTTTGGTTCAGACTTAGTAGCACTGCTGATTTCCATGGTAAAAACACTTCTACCAAAACCAACTTTAACTTGTCAGATGTGAAAAACTTTATGTGTTTATGGCTTTTATTTTATATATAATTTTAATTATAAATTTTAACTTAATTTTAATAATGATTATGCTTCACAACCATCTTACAAAATTGCTGAAAATTTAGCATTGAGCTGTCATGAGTCTTAGGAGCCAAACCAACAGCAGCTCAGCATCCTGCCATCGAATGGCTCAATGGGATTTTATTGTATTAATCCCAGCACTTGGGAGGCAGAGGCAGGTGGATTTCTGAGTTTTGAGGCCAGCCTGGTGTACAGAGTGAGTTTCAGGACAGCCAGGACTATACAGAGAAACCCTGTCTTGAAAAAACAAAAAACAAAAAACAAACCAAAAAAACCCAAACAAACAAACAAAAAAAGATTTTATTGTAGAAAAATTATAGTTTACTACCAACAACTGAATGGATCATGAAAGTTAGAAAGGAAAAGCTCTAGAGGAATTAAAATTTAAATACAGCAGCAAGTTTAAAGTGTAGAGAAAAGGCCCCCAAATGTTTTTAGAGCAGGTAGAACTATTGGCATTCAACCTGGGCCAGCTGAGAACTTCATTTCGGAAGTCACATGCACTGAAACATTAAAGACATGGGAACTACTGGGTTTTTAAGATAGGGGCAAGAAAGAACAGTGTGCTAGGGGTGGCACCTCAGGGAGAAGCTGCAATTGGCAGGCAGCATATGGAAAAGCAATCAATCAAAAAAGGCCAAGTGAGGTGAACCTAAGCAAAGAAAAGGAAGAAGCACTAAGAGACTTAGGGAAAGATGAAACGAGAAAGCAGAAAAGGCAGCGCTGCAAGGCTCAGGGAGGACGACGGCCACAGCTGTTGTAAGCTCTTATACAGAGACACGTTATTATCATCCTCATCATTTCATGTGTGTACTGCACGTGCATGTGTGTTTGCATGTCTGTGTGTGGCTCTCATGTCTATGGAGGTCAAGACAACGTCAGGGGTTAGTTTTCTGACCACAGAGAGATCCCAGAATTCAACTCGGGTCATCAGGCAACCACAGCAAGTGCTTTTACTCACTAACCCATCTTGCTGACCCGTTAAAAAAAAGGTTATGCCCCACAAATTAGTGTAAGCTGCTTGTCTGTGAGTACACGCAAGCATACAAGTGGGCAGAGGGAAGACATTCTCAAGGGAAGATATAATTGAATCATACCATAAATTAATGGAATGTTAAAAAAAAACTGTCAGGACCTGGTGACAGTTCAGTGGTGAGGTGCTAGCCTGGCGTGTAAAGCCCTGGGTTCACCATCTGGTATCATTCAAAGAAAAAAGAAAAAAAAAGAGTACTGTTCAAGAATACTTTCTGAAGGGGATAACATTTGAAATGTTAATAAATAAAATATCCAATCAAAAATAATAATACTTTCTGCTCCTCCAGAAGACCTGAGT
Organism: Apodemus sylvaticus; assembly: GCF_947179515.1. Taxonomy (NCBI): domain Eukaryota; kingdom Metazoa; phylum Chordata; class Mammalia; order Rodentia; family Muridae; genus Apodemus; species Apodemus sylvaticus. The sequence goes on from NC_067474.1 coordinate 137,267,937, forward strand.
TTAATTACTAGGACACTGTAAGGTGGCTCACAACCAACCACCTAGACTCTAGCTCCCGGAGACCCACTGACTTCTGGTATTACCATACACATGTGGCACATGCACCAACAAAAATCAATCTTTTGTAAAGGTTAGAAAAAAATTAATAGTTGATTATGAAAAGGGACAACTGTGGGCTGGTGAGACGGCTCAGCAGTTAAGAGTACTGACTGTTCTTCTGAAGGTCCTGAGTTCAAATCTCAGCAACCACATGGTGGCTTACAACCATCCGTAATGAATTCTGATGCCCTCTTCTGATGTGTCTGAAGACAGCTACAGTGTACTTACATATATAATAAATAAATCTTTAAAAAAGAAAGAAAAAAAAGAATAGGGAAAACTGCATCGAGTAAGAGATTTATTATTTTTTTTAATCACATATTGACAGGCATAGTGGCAAACACCTATAATCAGGCATGGTGGCAGACACCTATAATCGCAGCACTCAGGAAGCAGAAACAGGAAGATGAGGCAGTTGAAGACCAACATAGACTAGAGGAACTTAGTATCAAAAAACTACACCATTCATGCCTTTCCATTTTAAAAAAAATCCCATTCCTTTAACTTGGTATACATGATTCTTCTTGGGCTCATTTTGTCTTTGAAATGGGGTCCTATTACATTGTCTAGGCCACTTTGAACACCTGACCCACATGATCTTTCTACCCCTGCTTCCCAAAAACCTGGGCCTACAGACATGCACTACTATTGGAAAGTGCCAGAGCTGGGTCCCGACCACAGAGTCCTTATTTTTAGCTGTGTTCTTTCCATTTAAAGGCTTCTAAGGTCTCTACAGCAACAACAACAAACAACAGTTTTCATGTGGCAACAGTTTTCCTTGATAGTGAAAAACTTGATCCTCTAAGATAATGTTCTAAAAGGAAGCACAACAGTTTAGTGTCCTCCATCCAAATTTTGTAGAACAACTACATCACAGAAGAAGTGTTAAAAGATGAAAGTGTGTTTCATATTCTCATGTCCATTTTTGAAAAGATGGGTAAAGGATGTGGTGTTTAGTACCTGTATATTGTGTGCAAGTCCTGGGGGTTCAATTCTCAGTACAATATCAACACAGGGTCAAGGGAACCTACACTTACATAAAAATATAGGAAAAGTGAGAATGAGCCAGCCTGGAAACTCAGATGGATTTCTGAATTAGCTGGTTTCTAAAGTACAAGAGGGAAGTCCACATTGAGTAATTAGGTACATTTCTCTCTAAGATTCTAACACACTAAAAAATAGATGACAGTTAACTTTTACTCAGAAAGACTTGTGCTCAATAGAAGGCACAAAAGTAGAGTCCAGGAATGCCTACTAAAGCCAGGAAGAGTGAGGAGAATGACCTCTCTGTCTGTGGACTCAGAGGAATATATCTTGTAGTCTAAGCTACTCAGGTGGCTGGGGAAGAGGATTTAAAAAAAAAAAATTCCTCCAGTACTGAGAACTCTAAATCGTAATACTAGTCAACTTTGATTGATGGAGGTTCGGTGGTGGGTGGTGGTGGTGGTGGTGGTGGTGGTGGTGGTGGTGGTGGTGGTGGTATAAAATTCACAAAAGGTTGCTTTATCACTTTTAATAGACAAGCTTTAAGCATAGAAGTGGAGAATCTATAATTAAGGCCAAGTCAGATGGAAAGAGGGGAAGAGTGTGAAAATAAATACACCATTTGTAAGTAGCAAATCTTCTCAAGTAGCCTGAGCAGGAGCTGCATTTCAAGGAGTGCTGGGAACCCTTAGCTACCCTATATCCAAATGGGTCCTCACTTAGACAAGGAGGTCAGATATGGCCTTACACACAGGGAATCCCAGCACCTGCAAGACTGACATAGCAAGCAGGTAAGGTTGAGGCCACTTGGGCTTGAGTGAGACTCTGTCTCAAAAACCATACACCACAAAAGAAAAAAGAGGGGCAAGGAGGGAGGGGGCAGAAAGGGGGAAAGAAACAAAGGGATCTGGAAATGACAGTGAACATTTGGAAATATATGCTGGTATAACTGAAATTCTTACTAAAATCCCAAGGTCCTGTGGCCTCTAGACTGTACATGTGAATAAAAATGAAAAGAATCATTCTACCTGTTGGGTTTTCGAAGTATCAAAGGGGCTACTCAGGGGCCAAGGTGCATATTTTACATACCAAAGCAGACCTGGCCTCCAGATTCTTCCAGCATCCTTCAGTCCCTACCTGACATATCCCACGCTCAACCCGGAACTTTCTAGCCCAAAAGATGGGCTATCCTTTCCCCAGAGGCTCTTCCCTATATAATCCTGACATTCTGCATTCTGGTCCCTGTCTCTCTGTCTCTGTTGTTGTTCCCCCTCAACCCCCTTCCTTCTCCTGGGCTTTCTCTCTTTCCCTTCTCCCTCCCCTGGCAATTTCCCTTGCTTCCTTCCTCGGGGCCAGTGAGTTCACCCACATGAAAGCAGCTTCCCAATAAACCTGAGAGAGAGAGAGAGAGAGAGAGAGAGAGAGAGAGAGAGAGAGAGAGAGAGAGAGAGAGAGAGAGTCAATTTGGCTTGAATTGGCTCATTTTACTAGAAGAGAAATAACTTGCCTGAGGAAACATAATCACATCCTTAATGTTTTGAGACAGTGACGTCTTTGTAGCCCAGGCTGGTTTTGAACTTACAGCAATCCTCCCAATCTAAGTGCTAGGTTTATAGATATAGCACACCATTCCCAGCATCCCATCCTTTTCTTGGGAATCTTTTGGGGAAGATCTATTTTATAAGCTACAAGAATTTAGACACAACTCTGTATTATCAATATAGGTAAAATGTAACATGGCCTGATTTTCCTTTTTGATGATTCTTGCACAAAGAACAACTTTCAGGTGTGTGGGCTTACATTTTAAGTTAGGTTGTTTATACATTTCAGATACTTATATTCCTAACAAATATCTTCTAAGATTGATCAGTCCTGTTAACAATTAATAAAAGAGTTAATTTTCTTACTCTAGAACCCAAGAGAGTCTAGATCAACTAAATCTAAAAAGAACAGCCTATTTGGTCTTGCTCTTTCTCTGGCCTAAGAACTAATCTGAGTGGACTTGCAAAGCCAAGCAAAGCTGCCCAAGTTTCACAAAATTTTCCTCCCTATGAACGTACAAAGTTCAAAGAACTCACTCTTAATGCAATGATTCTGGTTACCAGGGTCTGTGTCCCACCCCCTTAATATTACAAGATGAAAAAGTGCTGTTGGAATGTTAAATCTGACAGCCTGGAAAATGTTAAAAACTAGGTAGGCAAGGGTTTAAGCAAAGCTCTGCCTGGCCTCCAATGTGGGCCGATGCTGTGGTGTTCCTCTGTGTCCCTTTCCCAGGTCTCCTGCCATCACACAGCACTGAGGCAAAGGTCCAACAGGTACCATCAGCACAAAGGAGCACTTGAATGCAAACACAAAGTTTAGTGTCCAGCTTGAGTCAGGACATTAGGCTCATCCACCTGTTAAGACAGGTGTGAGGTATTGAGGGCGTGTGAAGTAGAAAGGCCTAGTAGTTTTGGATATGTGACTTATGAATGTCCCTTACCTCAAGTCTCTCACTAGCCGCACAATCTTGGGGCAATCATCTCAGCTCCCTAATTTCCATCCTCTTTTGTAGTGAAAACTGACATATTTATATTCTAAAAACCACAAAAGACAGCTTCACTATTTAGGCAGGTGGGTTTTTTTTTTTTTTTTTTGGAGGTTATTGTAAAAAGAAAATCAGATAAAATGTACTCCATAAGCTATAATGCACTACTACTATTATTTACTCAAGGTAACAAATATTTATTGGATACCTCTCATGTCCCAATGCTTGCAAAAAAAAGTAATATACTGTTGTGGTCTCTAAAGGGAGACAGTATGCAAACACATAGGCATCTGCTCCAAGTGACACACAATAGAGATGAAATTGCAAGTGACTTGGTCTAAGGAATGCAGGTCAGAAGATCAGAAAAATTATATCCTCTTCCAAAAATGGTTAGTAGGCAGTGGCTGGGCAAAGGAGCCTGGGGTGTGCTTTCTAGGAAGAGGAACAAAGAAAACAGTAGAAAAGTACAAAGACTTTATGAAGCAGTAAGTTCTTGGTGTGACGACGGCGTACGATCCATAGTAGGGACTGTCTAGAAATGAAAGTGGACAGGTTGAGAAGGCCTCTGAACCAAGGAGGCATGCCAGCCATATCATCAATTAGAGATAACAGGGAGCCACTCTTGGAATTTACAGTAGGAAATAATCTTTTGGTTGATGTTTTTCCTCTCACCTGCCTTTTTAGTTCTGACACTACAAAAAAACAAGACACATTATGGTTAGGTTTAATTCTCAGCTTGACACAACCTAGATTCACCAAGAAAAGAGTCTCAATGAAGGGCTACCTAGAACAGGTTGGCCTCTAGCATGCCTGTGGAGATTTTTCTTAATTGGGTTAATTGAGATGTGAAGACCCACCCTAAAAGTGGGTCAACCTAGACTAAAGGTTAGGAGCAGGGATGTGTGCTTCTATTCCACTCCTTTGGACTATGGAAGCAATGTGACTAACTGCTTCAAGACCCTGCTGTGGCTTCCCACAATGGGCTGTGACCAGGAATTGTAGCCAGATAAACCCTTACTCCTCTAAAGCTGTTTTTATCAGAATACACTCTAACATCAATGGAAATAAAGATACAATCTAAAAACAAAAAACAAACATCAGTCTATCAGGAAGATTCAGAAGAAGGCATGTAACAGAAGTATATAAGAAATCTGAAGTGCAAAAAGAAAAGGATAATTGATTCTATGTGGGAGAGTCAGCCAAATATTTAAAGATAGTAAGTTGATAGGCAAAACAACCAGAAGGAGAACAGAGCAAAGATAAGAGAAATAAAATAGCAAGCCTCACAGTTCAGCCGGAGCTTTAGATAGGGGAGGAATTTGGCACTAAGGGGTGGGGGAGGGGTGGGGGGAGAGGAAAGTATGCAGTGGTCCCACCCCTCCACAGGCTGACAGGCAGTTAATGGTTGCTAAGGAAAAGATACTTTCTTAGCAGCAGCCACTGATCAGTTGAGAGAAACCTAATTAAACTTGCTGGTTTCTCTCCCTCCACCCCCAACACAAACACACGCAAAAAGGCAGAAGCCAGAGCCAGTTTTACAGATTAAGAATATGTGTTGCAAACTTTAATTGGCTGAGGTTTAAATTTTTAGTTTGCTTATTTTTAGTAGTGTGACTTTGAGCAAGCTACACACCTCTTAAACCTCATTTTCCTCACTGATAAAATAAGGTTATTAATAGAATGCTCAGCACAGTCACTGAAGTACTGTGAGCTAATCCACGAGAAAGGCTTACTATAAAATGTCTGACTTATTGGAAGGCATCAATAAACTAATACTAATAGCATAATCAGTACTATTATAGAGCACTTTGTTAGCAAACTATTAGGAGTGGTCAAAGCAAGAAATGAAGAAGCCCTGGGCAGGGAAGCAATGGGTGTGGAGAACACAGAAGCAAGCACCTTTCTAAGCTGAATTATTGGACTGGGTAACAAGGGACCGACAGATTACTATTACTATATTAATCTAGGTTCCACTTGGACAACAAACAAGGTATTTAGCAATTTAAGATGTGTCAAATATAGGAAATGCCTGGGCAACCTCCAAATAATTCCATCAAGGACACCTGGGAAAGATACATCTGGGGCTTGAAGTAAAGTGTAGGAAACATCCTTTATCAGGGCTTGTGTTTGAAAATCACCCTCACTGTAGTTGCTTGCCACTGAAGCAGCACGGTCCTAAGGAGCTATGTTTGATTATATAACCAACTCTTCGTCAGGTTCCCTGAACAACTAACCCAACTGAGAAAAAGAAAAATCTTTTTCTTTTCGTTTGTGCCTTTAGAGCCATGTGGCTCTCAGATGTGCCTTACCATCTGAATATGGCCCTCTGGACCAACTCTCCAGCCCTATAAAATAACTTTTATTCAAAGTTAAAAGTAGTGCTCTCAGCCAGGTATGAGTGGCACATGCTTGTAATCCCAGCACTTGGGAGGCAGAGGCAGGCGGATTTCTGAGTTCGAGGCCAGCCTAGTCTACAGAGTGAGTTCCAGGGCAGCCAGGGCTACACAGAGAAACCCTGTCTCGAAAAACCAAAAACCAAAAAAAAAAAAAAAAAGAAAAAGAAAAGAAAAAATAAAAAATGATGGTGTTCTCGGACCAGGCACTGGTGGCACATTCCTTTAATCCCAGCACTTGGGAGGCAGAGGCAGGCGGATTTCTGAGTTCGAGGACAGCCTGTCCTACAGAGTGAGTTCCAGGACAGCCAGAGCTACACAGAGAGACCCTGTCTCGGGAAAAAAAAAAAGTGGTGTTCTCAGAATCTTAGGAACCATCGCCTGATATCACCAACCTCACTGTGATGAGGTAGTGTGTGTGACACTGCTGCTGAGGAGATGGGGAGGTAGCACAGCAGACAGTGTTTGTCACATAGCATGAAGACTGGAGCAGGGTGGGGGTGAGAAAAGCACAAAGCCTGGATTTCAGATGCCCACATAAATGCTGGGTAGGTGTGGTGCCTGCCTGCAATTACAGCTTCAGAAGAGGCAAGCAAGACTAACTTTATCAATGAGCTCTGCCTCAACGAATAAAATGGAAAAAAAAAAAAATCAATCGGACATCAACCTTTGGCTTCCACAAATATATGAGAAAACACACACACACACACACACACAAAAGCTAGGGAAGCATATGGAAGAATCCTACCTTCATCAAGTGCTTGTTGACCCACTTGGTGAATGTTTTCTTTTGCACCCGGTCCCGCTCATCTGCAAAAGAAAAACAGAAGCGGTTCTGACTTAGTGCTGTGCAGCAGTAAACTCCCACCCCTGGGCCATGCCCACATCCCAGTTTATCTAGAACAATATAAAAGGTAGAGCTGTGTGATGAGTTCTTGTTAGAAAGATCCAGCTCATTGAAACACCTTTTATTTTCTTTTGATTATATGACCACTTTACAGATTGGACAGAATCACACGAATCCAAAACCTTGTCATAGCAATGTCTCCTCAGCACAACAATTTAAGTAGAGCAGAGAGCACAGTGCATCCCTCACAACAAGCAAAAGTTACAAACAGCAAGAGAGGAGTGGGAACTCAGGGCATAAACAGACACTACAATCCTCTAGTCTCTCCTCCCGCATCACTTTACCCACTGTTCCACTCCCGTGTCCTCAGCAGCCAGTCATCCCCAAAAGCCTCGCAGGTTAGCTCCCCTGAGCATCTCTCCCCTTTCCTAAGAAACTCTTCCTCTTTCTCACAAGTCACACCCTCATAAAACCTCTTTAACAGAAACATCAGTTCTGTCAATACTTGACAATGACTGCCCCACAGACAACCATTCCTATGGAAGATTCACTTGAGCAATTCTGCAGAGCCAAGGCCAGGAACTGAGTGACCAGGCCTGATTCTTTCCTATTTATCTGAAGCCTGCACCATCCATGCAGCACTCTATTTCAACCATACTCTCTGAGCAAAAATACATCATACATGTGGGACAAAATAATAAAACCCATCTTTTGGACAATGAATATACTAAAAATTACTTTAAATTTTTATTACATTTTGTTGAGGGGGGGGGGAGACAAAGACAGAGATAGAGACACCTTTTCCATTGAACCATTTTGTCATCTCCAAATAAATTTTAAAAGGAAAAGAAGACCATGAAAAAAATCACCCTCACTGTTATTGACCATCCCTGCCGCCCCCACTGACACATAGCAAATCTCACAAATCTTTCCTAGATTCATATTACAGGCAGGCGGGCCGGCAGGCAGATGTTAGCTTGCCTGAGCCTACTTGGCTCCAGTGAATTTCATCAGCAACTCATCTCCAGCCACTGGCCCAACTGACTAACTCCAATCCTCCCCTCATCTGCTGTCTTAATACTTCTGCTCTATATCCAGAGTGAAGCCATACTCTGAGCCCCAGTCTTCCAAATATAAAAAGCAGTCATCTTTATCAATTATACAGGGCTGGGCATGTAGCTCATTTGACAGACTACTTGTAAAGCCCTGAATTTGATCCCCAGCACAGCATGAATAGGCAAGGTGGTCCATGCTGTAATTATAGCCCTTGGGAGGTGGAGACAGGAAGACTAGTCAGAAGTTCAAGATCGGATCAGAGCAAGCAGGGTTGGGGGTGGGGTAGGGTGGGGGAGCAGTTCAAGATCATTTGCTACATAGGGAGTTAGAATCCAGCCTAGGATACAGCAGACTTTTGTCTCCAAAAAAAAAAAAAAAAACCTAATACCTCCTAGCTATTCTTTTCTGTGGGGATGGGCATGCTAGAAATTAACCCCAGAGTCTCATACGTGCCTATACATGGTTCATTGAATCATGCCCCATGTATTCCCCATTAAACATCTTGATCTTCAGCCTGGCAGTGGTGGGGCACGCCTTTAATCTCAGCACTTGAGAGACGGCGTTCAAGGCCAGCCTGGTCTACAGAGGGAGTTCCAGTACAGCCAGGGCTACACAGAGAAACCCTGTCTCGAAAAACAAAACAAAACAAAAAAGAAAGAAAGAAAGAAACCTATCTTGATCTTCAACCACTCTCACTGTCCCTATTCACTAAGAATTTTGGATGTTAGCCCTTCCTGTGCTAGACAACATGATGGAGCAATCACTCACTGTCCTTAGGGACTCACTTATATAGCACTGCTTGGTTCTTCCCATTTCTTCCCAGGTCAGAGAATTTCAGAAGAAAGATGAAAGTTTTTAATGAGAGTCCCCAGTGTTCCAAACTAACTTCAGAAGCTTACACGAAACTCTCCACAAGAGCAGTTACTCTCTTAATAGAGAGTAACTAAGAAAAGCCACACTGTACCACGCCCACTCTGAGTCTTCTCCCTCTGGGGGAATACACTACACTGCTTTCTTATTTTGGGGTTTGTATTGCTTCCACCCGGGAAGCACTCTCTCTTTTCCCAAGACTTTGTCTTCACATCGTTTTTTAGATTGAATCTTTTCCTGCTTTGCACAGAATAAGTCTCTCCCTATTATACACCTCAGAATTGACATACAGACCTCCCCAGTTACTCATTCTAATTCTCTTGTAACCTTATATTGGGGTTAAAGGGTCTGTCCAGATCACACATGGTACTCACAAGCAACATAAGAACTTATCTGTAACTAAAGCACCAGGGTCTGCTGCTACATAAATTCTACCTATTGACTCTTACTTAAAACTGTCGGGAATTTATTTATTTTAGGACTAATCTGGCTTTAACTTAATAGAGTCATGTTGATATTTGAAGCTAGGATTTGTATTTGACTTGCTCATTGTATGCCACCATTTCTAGTTCCTTTTTTAGATGCTGCTTTGGTTCAACATCATCATCCTTTTCGGTCCTATCATCTGAAGACTGAATCAGAATCAGCTTCAAGCCAGTCTCCTCTCATCATGACACTCATGCTATTTATTCCCTTTGTAATATGCTATTTTCTCTTCCCACCTCTCCAAGTAATAGTTCTTCCTTAAAATATAACGTATTTGTTCATTCTCTTACTATCTGCATAAAAGCTTCATTAAAGGTCCTTCAGACTCTGGTAGTAAAAATGGCAATAAACAGAGCTGGAGAGATGGCTCTTGTAGCACTTGTTGCTACATGGTAACATAACCATTCATACCTCCAGTTCTAAGGGAGCTCATACCCTTTTCTGATCTCTTAGGTACCAAGGATCTAAATTGTGCACAAAAATACACACAGGAAAAACATTCATAAACTTAAAATTAAAAATACAAATAAGCTGGGTGGTGGTGGTGCACACCGGTGATCCCAGCACTTGGGAGGCAGAGGCAGGTGGATTTCTGAGTTCAAGGCCAGCCTGGTCTATAGAGTGAGTTCCAGGACAGCCAGGACTATACAGAGAAATCCTGTCTCAAAAAAACCAAATCCAAAACAAACAAACAAACAAAAAACAACAACAACAACAAAATTCAAATACCAGTTAGGGCTGGAGAGGACACCAACTGCTCTTCCAGATGATCCAGGTTCAGTTCTCAGCACCTACACAGTGGCTCACAACCATCTGTAACCCAAAAGGCAAATCTTCTAGGGCCAGAGAGATGGCCCAGTGGGTTAAAGAGTTTGCTACAAGCCTGATGACCTGCATTTGATCCCTGGGATCCATGGGTTAAAAAGAAGAAACCAACTCCCATAAGTTGCCCTCTGATTTCCAAGTGTGCTTGGCATGTGCATGTATAAACACACACAATTAAGTAAAATATTTAACAGCAACAAGCATTGTTAAGTCATATTCTAGCTCAGAACATTGTTGTATTCCTGCAATCCCACCCAACGCATAGCAGTCAGAGCCTCGAAGATCAGGAGTTCAAAGTCATTTTAGGCTATTTAATGGATTTGAGGCCAGCCTGGGCTATAAGATTCTGTTTTAAAATTTCAAGTAAATAAACAAATAAAATCAAACATTCTAACACAAAACAAAGATATACAAATTTGATACCTACTGAGGAATAGTGATAGAAAAATAATCTTTATTTTCCATGAGCAATCCATTGTGTTTCTATCAGAGCAGAAAATTTGTATGTAAAACACTGTTACTGGTAATGCATACTAAATCTAACTCTGAGCTGCGGTGTTCAGGCAGCAGGTACTGGCATCGCCTGGGTGTGGCATGCCACCTGCTGTGGTTGCGCTTACTACAGCTTCCTTTGTCACTTGTCTCTTCTACATTGAGTCAACCCCTAGGACAACTCTAATGGACAAAAACAAGGAACAGAGATGGACAAGCTGATTCCTGAAGTCACACCCAAGTGAATTCACAGTGACAGTTTGGGACAAGCTGATTCCTGAAGTCACACCCAAGTGAATTCACAGTGACAGTTTGTGACAGAGCTGATAGAGCTAAGATGGCTTACCAGGTAGCAGTGAGCTTTAAAACTGATGGGATGGGGCTGCAGAGACTGTTGGTTCAGAGCACTTGTTGCGCTTGTTGAGAGGGTCTGGACTTGGTTACAAGCACTCCCATGGGACTCAAAGCCACCTATAACTCCATGGCCAGGGCACCCAATGCCCTCTCTAACCTCCTTGGGCAGCAGGTACACACATGATGCACATACAAACAAACATACAGGCCAAATACACATAAAATAAATATTTCTTTTTAAAAAAACCTGATTCTATGGCCTGGCCCAAATCACGTCCTTTTATGACAAGCTTGAGCCCAACCTATATTTTATAGGTAAAGGCAAGTGACTAGGGGTTTTAAATGCATATGGAAAAGGCTGGTGAGAAACCTCCTGACAGTTTCTGCCAGTCTTGTCTATCTTCCTAGTTTCTGTGGTACTTACTGTGCTAATCACTCCATCATCAGAGTTCTGAACCTTCCACATCCTTTCCCTTATGTCACCAGGCACACCGCTCTTTGAAGACAGAGACCATTACCTTTTCCCCTAAAATGCCTAACTTCAAAGTTTTAAATAAAAACATAATAAAACCTAGAACAACAAAAATAAAAACCTACATGCTCGGCCAAACACTTGATTCCAACTAGTTAAAGCAACAAGAGCTAGGTGCAGTGGGCACCTGCATGAGGTCAGAACCGACCTGAGTTCTATGTAAAGCTAAGTTTATACACAAACCTCCTCAAGCTTCAGTAAGTACTACCTGTGTGCTGGGACACACTGCCAGCCGCAATGGAAATGTTAGAGCTAGTGAAATTCTGAACTACACTTTTGCTCACACCAGACTCATTTTGCTGAACTACATTAACTGCCACAAAAACCAAGAACAGTCTGACTGCAACATAACTCACTCTGAACATACACATTTTCTGTTGTTTGCTTTTGAGAATTTCTTTTATAAAATTTACACATTTAGAATAGGGTGTGGTATCACACACCTGTAACCCTAACATTAAGAAGATGAGGCAGGACAATTTTTTAGTTCAGCCTGCCAGGACTATACAGAAAGACGTATCTGAAAACAGAGTGTATACACATAAACACAACAAAGTATTCACTGTGTCACCATCACAGGTGAGCATATACACATAAACGCAAGATATTCACTGTGTTAGACAATTCACAGATAGAAAAGAAAAAAGTAAACAGAATTCTTTTTAACCAAATCAGTATTTGGGGGGTGGGGGTGCGGTTTCAAGACAGGGTTTCTCTGTGAAGCCCTGGCTGTCCTGGAATTCACTCTGTAGACCAGGCTGGCCTCAAACTCAGAAATCCACCTGCCTCTGTCTCCCAAGTGCTGGGATTAAAGGCGTGGGCCACCACTGTCCAGCCCTAATCAGTATTTTTTTTAAAGCAGGGTCTCATAGAGCCCTGGCTGGCCTGCCTCTATCTCCCAAGTGCTGGGAATATAGGAACACACCAACATATTCAGCTTATGTCTTAAATTTTCTGTGGTAAAAGACATGGTCAAACATTCATTTACCTTCCTCCAAATCACTATATAGTTCCGGCTGGCCTTGAACCGACAATCCTGCTTCTATGTGTTGCACACACCTGGTTTCCTTCCCCTTAAAACAATCTATACCTTGAATCTGGGATTCTAATCTACCCTGTTTTTCCTCCTCCTCCCCTGGCTGTTCCTTCTTTCCTGCCCACTCTTAAGTGTCTGCTCATTATTAGTCCTTTCTCTTTTATTCTATATATAGTTTCTTAAAATATCTATGGAAGCGGGTGGTGGTGGTGGTGGTGGTGGTGGTGGTGGTGGTGGTGGTGGTGGTGCACGCCTTTAATCCCAGCACTTGGGAGGCAGAGGCAGGCGGATTTCTGAGTTCCAGGCCAGCCTGGTCTATGGAGTGAATTCCAGGACAGCCAGGGCTACACAGAGAAACCCTGTCTCAAAAAAATCTATGGACCAGAGACCTTGATTGTACAGAGTGTGTTTGTAAACTACTTAAAATTACATGCAAAAATTTTGATGTTATGTGAAGGGGGGAGGGGGGCATACGTGGCTTTTCAAAACAAAACTACATATTTACAATTACTTCCATGGTTTTATCTATAAGCTCTACCAGTGGTAATTCCCAAATCTTTATCTTCACCTCAGGCCTTTAACCCAAGCACTACTCTCACATATTTAAATTGCTTCCTAAACATGTCATTCATGTCATGCTCTTCTAAAATTCTACCTGTCTAGAGCTAAATTCTCAGCTAAGGATACAGCTGAGTGCCTCATTTGTCACATGTGAGGCTCCAAGTTCAACCCTCAGCAAGCAAGCACATAGGGAAGGAATGGAAGAAAAGAAGGGAGGGAAGAGAGGGGAGAGGAGGGAAAGAGGGAGGGAAGGAGGGGGCAGACAGACATGCAGGCAGGCGGATAAGAAAAGAGAGAAGCAGTGAAAGACTGCTACTCTTTTTATAAAATTCTATGTACTATTCTAATTATGTGGATATATGCTTGTGTAAGTGCAAGTGCACACGGAGGCCAAAAGAAAAGAGGTATACCCCTTGAAGTACCTGGAGTTACAGACAGTTGTAAGCCACTTAACACGGGTGCTGGAAACATAGCTTAGGTCCTTACCCACTGAGCCAGTCATCTCTCCAGGCCCCTAAATGCTTTCCTTCTCCTTAGTCTTAACAGGTTTCCCTGCACTAAGCCATCCTTGTCAAGTTGCCTGCAGTATTTCTACCAAAACTGATTTTGTTATTGTTTGTCTGCCTTAAAATCTTCTAATGGGTTGGGATTTAGTAATCTCAGTTTTGATTTAGTAGATTCAGAGTTGGGTATGATGTCTCATACCTATAATCCTAGTGCTCAAGAGACTGGAGCAGTAGAACTTTAGCATGTTCAAGGCTGTTTGGGGTGACAAAGTAAGACTCAAAAACAAAACAAAAATTAGTAGTTAGCACCTACTGAACATCTACTTGCATATGCTTAGCACCCCACATACTCTTTCTGATCTTCAACAGCTCTATAAAGTAGCTACTATGCTGATTTATAGAACAATAAAGCCCAACAAAGACAAGCAACATGCCCAAGATCACAGGAGTCACATTTGAACCCAACTCTACATAATGCCATAGCCTGATACTCCCATTCAGGATAGTATTCAAACTTTTACATTGGGATCCAACGATCCACTAGTACATGACCCCTGCCTGCTACCCATTCCGTTTCACTCTCCATAAAGTTTCCAGCCCCTATTTGCTCTCACTTCTATTCTGGCAATGCTCAGCAGGCTTATTGCTTTTTCCAAAGTCACATAGTAAGAGTAGAATACAAATTCATGTTTGTTATATTCTAAATCACAGATTTGCAGCCAATACACATATTGCCTCCATGGAATTAGTACAAGCCAGCACAATAATGTCCCGGGTAATCCAGGGGAAAGGAGTAAAGTGAACAGTCACAGCAGGGATTCTTCACAAAGAACATCTACTATCAAGGATTAGTGATGCTGAGAAGGCCTCAATGAGGGTTACTTAGGATCTTAGGAAAATGGCAACTCTAGAATCTTCAATGCAAATTTAAATTTTCCTTATTTCTTAAGAAAGTTTTATTATTAAGAATTGTCTGGACTACTGAAAATCAGAAAGTATAGGACCAAAGTTAATGAAAGAAAAACACCAGATGACTGCAGAAATTGCTACATGGGTAAGAACACTGTGCAAGCATGAAGATCTGAGTTTGACTCCTCAGCACCACCTAAAAGCTGGGCATGGATGCATGCCTATAATCCCAGCATTGGGATGAAAAGACAGGTAGATCCCAGAGCTCCTCAGTTAGCCAGCCCAGCCTAACCAAAATGCAGAGCATCAGGCTCAGGAAGAGATCCTGTTTCAAAAAGAATGCAAGAAAAGAAGACACCTACCATCCTCCTCTAACCTATGGGTGCCTATGTGTGAAATGAGCACATCCACATGCACATACATCAACAGCACAGGCACCACACACACACACACACACACACACACACAAAACCAGAAGTGTATGTATATAGCTCAGAGGTAGAATTTGTGATTAGCATGCCTGAGACCCAGACTTTAATCCGTATCACCCCAAAACATAGGAGATGGTAGAAGGGAAAAAAGGAATGAGAGCCAAGGAGCCAAGGCAGGTGCAATAGTGAAAAGGAGGGGAGGGGAGGGGGGAGGGGAAAGGGGAAAGGGGAAAGGGGAAAGGGGAAAGGGGAAAGGGGAAAGGGGAAAGGGGAAAGGGGAAAGGGGAAAGGGGAAAGGGGAAAGGGGAGGGGGATGGGAGGGGGATGGGAGGGGAAGGGAGAGGAGAGGGGAGGGGGAGGGGGAGAGGAAGGGAAAGGGGAGGGGGGGAGGGGAGGGGAGGGGAGGGGAGGGGAGGGGAGGGGAGGGGAGGGGAGAGGAGAGGAGAGGAGAGGAGAGGAGAGGAGAGGAGAGGAGAGGAGAGGAGAGGAGAGGAGAGGAGAGGAGAGAAAAGCCAAAGTTCGAGGGAGTAAAACAGAAAACAAAAAAAGAAAATGCAATTTTTTTTTTAGAATATTCACTTAAGCCGGGCGGTGGTGGCGCACACCTGTAATCCCAGCACTCTGGGAGGCAGATTTCTGAGTTTGAGGCCAGCCTGGTCTACAGAGTGAGTTCCAAGACAGCCAGGCCTATCTATACAGAGAAACCCTGTCTCAGAAAAAACAAACAAACAAACAAACAAACAAACCAAATCCAGAATATTCACTTAAGTATTTCATTCATGAAGGCTAAATATTTTATAGATACAGAGATATTACTTTAAGAATCCTCAAAAAATAACTTAAAGAAATTGAAGTAGGATGAAGCTGGAGAGATGGTTCAGTGGTTTAGAGCACCTGTTGCTCTTGCAGGTTCAATTCTTAGCACCCACATGATGGCTCACAGCCATCTGAAACTCTAGCTTCAGGAAATCTGATGCCTTCTTCTGGCCTTTGCAGGAAGTAGGAACATACACAGTACACATATACACATTCAAGCAAAACATCCATACTCAAACAAAAAAGGAAACATGTGCACATACATACATACATGCATGCATGCATATGCAGGTGGGTGGACGGACGGATGGATGGACAAACGGATAGATGATTAGGGCAGAAAAGAAGATTACATAGGAACAAGCCTGTAATTTGTATTCTCGGTCTCCTTTTTTATGATACCTACCCCCCCTTAAGTTTGAGTATAATTTACAAAATGTGGAGTTCAGACTAGGCCAGTGGTTACTAATACTGGTCTGTGAGCCAGCCATATCAAGATCATCTGGAAAGCTTAAAACATTCAAATCTAAGCAACTGACTAAGAGTCATAGCTGCACCTCTAAGAAAGCCCAAGTGCTGTGAATCTGGCTTCCCTTCTCAGGAAAGAGTCATAGGTCTACGAGCAGAGTTAAGCCCAGCTTAGGGGAGAGCTATCTTCTCTAGCTACCAGACTCTCTACCCAAAGGAACAAAGAACATCTAAAGTAATCCTCCCTGCAGTGTCCAGGCAGACAGTCACAAGTCTGACTTCTATGAGAACAGAGAGAACAACAGACTTATCATACTATATGCATTTCACATATTACCACAATTACCAGCTAGTATTTATGAATGTATATGCCTCATAACTACTCCATGAACTAGGACCTGCTTAATTCCTCTCTTAACAAAGAGGAAATCAGGGCACAAAAAAAAAAAAAAAAAAAAAAAAAAAAGCAATTTTCTTAAGTCTGTGTAGCCATTAAGTGGTAGAGCAGCAAGTTCTTGTTGTGATTGTGTCTCCCTTTCTTAACTATTATATTATGCTACAGAGACCAGTGAGTGGTTCTCATCCTGTGGGTCACGACCCCTTTCTGAGTTAATGACCCTTTCGAGGGGGTCATCTAAGCCTATCAGAAAACACAGATATTTACATTACAATTCATAACAGTAGCAAAATTGCGGTTATAAAGTATCAATGAAAATTATTTTATGGTTGGGGTCACCTTAACATGAACTGTATTAAAGAGTTGCAGCATTAGGGAAGGATGAGGAGCACTGCTCTAGGAATTAAGAGGTGAAAGTGCAGAAGGTTTTGCCTTAAATCAGTGGAGGTTCTGGACTTCCTTACATTCCTTGGTTAGTTACTAAAGGGGACCTTTGGGCTTTATCTCCAAGCACTTCCAAATGCAGGCCATTCTTTTTGGGTCCCAGGAAGGAATTCTCTGGAAAGACAAAAAGCTAAACAGCTAGGCAATAGCAGCCTAATACTGCCTCTCCTTGTGCCATAGACATGGCATAGTATACACCTCAAAAACACCTCATGTCTGGGAGCACAGACCCTGAAGGCAGGAGAGACCAGAATCTTGCCCCTGTTCCTCTCTTCTATATTCTTCCCAGAATCCCTCTGGATCAAACCACCAGTAATTTCAATATTAGGAAAATCAAACCAATCTGGATCATATTTTTGTTCTGTTTTAAGAAAACCAAAAGAATAAAATAAAATGACACACTATCTTATTGTCCAGTAAACTCCCCAAATTAATTAGGAGATCTAACCTGGCTGGTGGTGGTACCAGGTGGCTGCTACGGCTGCTGCAGCTGCTGCGGCCAGCACACAGGAGGCAGAGGCAAGCAATGTCTAAGTTGGAGGCCAGCCTGGACTACAGATATGAGTTCTTGGACAGCCAGGGCCATACAAAAAAAAAACCTGTCTCGAAAAACCAAAAGAAAATGATGATTAAGACTATCTAGAAATTACCATTTAATAACAATGTCTTTATACAACAAAGGGTATTTTAATGTAAAAAGTAGGACAATTTCAGAGTAAAGGACAGTTTTGGTTTGGGTTGGTTTTATAAGGAAGAGTTGGTTTAGCTCTATGAAATACATTAATTAATTTCATCTTTTTCATTTCACTGAGAATTGAGCGGTTGCTCTCAAGCCAGCACCAATCTCTACCCCACAGAAAACATATATCCAAAAACCTAGACCACTTGGTCAAGGTCACAGAAGATTATCTAATGAACTCCCCTCCCTAGCCAAGGGACCTAACAGGCCCCACCCTTGACCTCCAACAGATTCTGTTCCCAAATCATCCTAAGTGTGTTTCTCAAGCTTAGCTAGAAAGGAAAATGTAAAACAGCTAGCAATAGGCCCCAAAGAGGAAACTTAGACCATGACTCCTCCCTCCCCCAGAGGTGAACACCCTAACCAACCAACTTCTGCTAAAAATACCCCATCTTTCAGCTCTGTGCAGCATAACTAAAAGTGGCTTCCTGACACAGACAGATGCAAGAGCATGAATTCACACTCCATAAAACAGCCCCACACCCAAAGCTTGGGCTCTTAACTGCCCTACATGCCAAAGACGTACCCAGGAAGTGGGGAACCCAGGTCTATTTACCCCATATTTCAAAAGCCCAAAGGTTGTGTAATGCCTGCAAGGCTTCAAAGGAGGTGCATTCCAGTGAGTCAAAGAACACAAGGCTGTAAGAAGAAAACCCTTCACATACTAACCCATGCAGCACATGCGGCACACCAGGTGGGCGTTGAACTCATGTTCATCTTGGTAACTGGGCCACATGGCTCCCCTGGTCCCACCTTAGAAAATCGGGTCCCAAAGGACTTCCAGCTAGTGGCCTCTGCACCCTCTGCAGCTGCTCAAAGTGGGCTTAAAGGTGAACAGAGAGAGAGAGCCAAAGGGCTGTGCGACGGTACACACAGGACAGAAAAGAACAGAGAAGTGACTCCACCCACAACTTCCTACTGACCTCCTTCTTCCCTTGAGGTCAGAGAGGAAGCTCCTCCCCAGATCATTTCCAAAGGCTGGGTCCTGATCTGCAGGTAGAGAACATGCTATTCAAAAGCAGCACCAACTCACTATTTCCAGATCAACAAAGAGTGAAGAGGTGGGAGCTTCATATACAAAACTCCAATCAAGGTATTAAATAAGCCTGGGGAGAAAGAAGCTGGCCTTTGAATGTGCAGAGCAGAGCTTGTGACCTGGTGGATCCTAGTGCAGGTGAGCTAGTGAGCTAAATGGCTTACTGCCTAGTCAGGGACAGTGCATCATTGCCCAATGACTTGCTCCTTGGGCTTGCCTCTTCTCAGGCACATCTAAAACGTCAGCCATCTGAGCCAGACTCAGGCCATACGGGCAAACCCCTACACTGTTCACTGTCAAGGGATTCCTGGGTTTCAAAGGGAGATTCATTCGTCCAACTTACAGTTGCCCAAAACTTCTGATTCCACCTTCTTTATAAAACAGCCCAGCCCAAGGCAGTGGCAATCAGCTTAGCAGACTCCATCAGCACCAGACATACAGGGTGCTTGCTGCTCCATTCTTTCCCTCGTCCAGCCAGAAGTGACATCGCAAAGCCCCATCCCTTTCCTGTATCCTCTCACATTTTCTTCAGTCAGTGCACCTAACTCAGCCAGGCCAGAAACCCCTCTAGCCATCAGTGGAAGGCTGCTTGCTTGTTTGTCCAACTTGTTTTCCAAGTCCGGACTAATTGTACCAGACACTGGAATGTTGAAAAAGCACAATGAATGGCGTTTTCATTCAGATAGCCCCGCCCATCTTTGCCTCTTCATGATTCTGATCCTATCCCTGCAGTGGATGTCAGAAAGACTCCAATTCTGCCCTCACCTCGCTGAGGCCGGCTTCTGATAAGGACCTAATCACCGCCCGCCCTCAGCTCCAGCTCCCTAAATAGAACAACTTCTTTAGGCTAATGCTGCTTTCAATCCTGTTCCTGAAGACAGGCGTGGGGGAGGGGCTGGCACCCAGGACAGGATGGTCCTGAAGGCTCCCAAAAGACCACAGGTGGGAAAAGTAAACAGGAGCTCCCCGGCCTGGCCAAACAGCCCTCACAATCCTATTACCTCAGTCAGCTGACAAATTCCTTCACTCCCACCTACAAACTGCTAATAATCCTGTTATTGCTAATTAAGAAAGTGCCTCAGCTAGCTCTATTCCCCCTTGATTAAGCTGAGGGCCACCTTCACAGCCTGTGACAAGGGTACTCAGAGCGTGTCCCAAATATACTTCCTAGCATAGAAGAGGATGAATCCTCCTAGAAGTTATCTTGTCTTGGGAAAAGGAAACTGTAAGATAAAGGAAAGAGAAGAAAAAGGAATATTTTCTATGACATATTTAGTAATCTTTTCCAAAGATTACTATCAAATCCAAACTCTTTGAGCTCAAAGGACTATCCTTTATCTTCAAACCCCACGCAGGTAGAATGCATTCAGTTATTTAAGCTAAACTAAGCTGGCATCTACTGAAACTAGTCACAGATCATGAATAGGCTAAGAGCTGTAATTTCATCCAATCACATCAACAATTCTCTAAGAAAAGTATCATTTCCATTTTAGAGATGACATATACTATGACATACAAGGTTAAAAAGCAAACAAGTTATTTGCCCACCTCCAAAGCTGTGTCTTTTATTATACTTGCTGTCTCTGAGGAACCAACCCAAAATAACTAAGGAAGTAGAATGTTCCTCAGAAAATTAAGAAATAACTCCAGCCGTGCAGTGGTGGTGCATGCCTTTAATCCCAGCACTTGGGAGGCAGAGGCAGAGGCAGACGGATTTCAGAGCTTGAGGCCAGCCTGATTGATCTATAGAGTAAGTTCCAGGACAGCCAGGGCTACACAGAAAAACCCTGTCTCGAAAAACCAACCAACCAACCAACCAAACAAACAAACAAACAAACAAAGAACAACTCCTAAAACCAGATAGATGTGGTAGCATATACTTATAATCCCAGCACCAAGGAAGCTGTGGCAGAGGAATTGCTTCAAGTTCAAGGCCAGCCTGTGCAACAAAGTGATGCCAGGTCTCAAACCCTTGCCAACAAAAAGAACTATGGATGATAGAAAAGTTAGAGCACATCACAAAGAATTTTGCAGTCTCCCCCCCCACCAATAAAATAAAATAAAATAAATAAAATAAAGATCAACATAAACCTTACTGGTTATGACTGAGAAACAGAACTTGCCCTAGCATCCTGAAGGACCTAAAGGCAGTGAAACCTGAGATCTCCTCCCTTCTGAGACATTTTGAGCTTGTAAGAGAAGATGCTGTAGAGGCAGAGGAGGGCGTTGTCAGGGCAGTCAGCTTAGACATCAGAAGGCCTGAGCTGCTGTGGAACGTGGCCATTCTCATCTTTTCATGCTAACGGCAGAAAAAGGTGATTTAACTGCTACAGGAGGATTTCACAAAGGCTCATTCAGGGCAAAACTTCCACATGTGGGTAAGGGTCATGTGACGATTTACAGCTGCTGGCTTTCTTACAACAGTACAGAAAACTAAGCCAACATAATTATTTTCTAAAACACCAAATTGATCAAAATATTAAGGCTATAAAAAGGACCTTTAAATCCTCTCCTGTGAGACAATTGCTCATAATCACTAACCTTTTGTATAATACCTTATAGTTTTCCATTACATTTGTTTGTTTTTAGAGACAGTTTTTTACTATGTAGTCCTGACGGCCTGGAACTCTCTAGACCAGGCTGGCCTTGAGCTCATAGAGAACCACCTGCCTCTGCCTTCCACATTTACAAGAGCTCTGAGGACCCCAGGGGTCTCCAGGTGTGCATGGCAAGGGTCTTCAGTTGCTGATCAATCTTCAGCCCAACTCTGCATTTTAGAAAGCTCTTAAGGACTATCATGAGGACACAGAATGGAATGGAATTGGCAGGGGTTGGGGTAGGGGTAGGGGGCATTCAATAGAACTAGAGAAATAACAGAAGACTTGAGACATCAATAAAATTTGAGAATAAGAATATTCTTGGGGATGGGCTGCAGAGATGGCTCAGCGGTTAAGAGCACTGACTGCTCTTCCAAAGGTGCTGAGTTCAAATCCCAGCAACCACAACCATCTGTAGTGAGATCTGATGCCCTTCTTCTGGGACTACAGTGTGCTTACATATAATAAATATATCTTTAAAAAAAAAAAGAATATTCTTGGGGCTGGAGAGATGGCTCATCAGTTAAGAGCATCGGCTGCTGTTCCAGAGGTCCTGTGTTCAATTCCCAGCAACCACATGGTGGCTCACAACCATCTGTAATGAGATCTGCTGCCATCTTCTGGTGTGTCTGAAGAGAGCAATGGCATACTCATATAATAAATTAAATAAATAATTCTTTTTTTTTTTTTTTTAAAGACAGGGTTTCTCTGTATAGCCCTGGCTGTCCTGGAACTCACTCTGTAGACCAGGCTGGCCTCGAACTCAGAAATCCGCCTGCCTCTGCCTCCCAAGTGCTGGGATTAAAGGCGTGTGCCACCATTGCATGGCATAAATAAATCTTTTAAAAAATGAATATTTTCAATATGTGAATGTGTTGACAGTATGTATTAAAATACTTAAAATACGACTATCTGAAAATACTTAAATTTCTAATTGAGTGTTTACAAATTGTCAGTGCCTTCTTGTATATTGTCTACATCTGCTAAAGAGATGGTGGCTTGAGAATATGGCCCTAAAAGCTGTTTACTTATGTCCTATGACCAGATCTCACTCCTAGTGATTTCTTCACCACCTTTCAGCTGTACTCCACCACACACACACACACACACACACACACACACACAGATAGAGAGATCACATTTCCAAAGTAAAAATAAAATAAATAAATAAAATAAAAAATAAATTGTCCAAAGAGAGTACTAGAATAGCAAAGAATTAGGAAATAACACTTAATAGAAGGGGGCGTGCTGAGGGAAGGTAATGATTGTCAAATATAAGTTAGCCTGATACTGTAAAGAGGGAGGCAGATAATCGCTGCTAGGAAGAATTTGAACTGAAAGGTTTAGGTTAGAGGAACAACTATCAATTCTTGCTAACAACAGTCCATAGGTTCTATGTTCTACAATTATATACCTTTAAGCAAAGTATGGATGCTGTCTTAGTTACTGTTCCACTGCTGGGAGGAAACACCACAACCAAGGCAGCTTTTAAAAGAAAGCATTTAATGGAGGCTTGCTCACAGTTTCATCAGGTTAGTCCATGACCATCAGAGGGAGCATGATGGCAGGCAGGCAGGCAGGCAGGCAGGCAGGCAGGCATGCATAGCTGTGGTGGTAGCTGGGAACTCACATCTGATCTGCAAACTGCAGACAGAGGAGAGGGAAGAAGACTCTAGAGTGGACTTCTGAAAATTCAAAGCCCACCTGCAGTGGCATACATTCCTCAAGAAGGCCACACCTCCTAATCCTTCCTAAACTCATCTACTAACTGGGGACCAAGCATTCAAATATACGAGCCAAAGGGGTCCATTCTCATTCAAACCACCACAAATGCCTCAAGACAAATGTAAAACTAAGTAGAACATTCCATGTATTAATATATATGGACCCGTCCATACACATTAAGCAAACCATCTAAGGGTCTGTCATGGTTTGAAAATGCTTGACCCAGGGAGTGGCACTATTAAGAGGTGTGGACTTGTTGGAGTAGGTGTATCACAGTGGGTGTGGGCTTTTAAGACCCACATCCTAGCTGCCTGGAAGCCAGTCTTCCACAAGCAGCCTTCAGATGAAGACTTAGAACTCTCAATTCCACCTGCACACTGCCTTGATGATAATGGACTGAATCTCTGAGCCTGTAAGCCAACCCCAATTAAATGTCCTTGTAAGAGTTGCCTTGGTCATGGTGTTTGGTCACAGCAGTAAAACCCTTACTAAGACAGGGTCTGTGAGATAAAATACCTAAGGTATTTTATCCTAACAGTAAGGATTTATCAGAATGTGTGGTCCCAGAAGTGTAGTGCTTAAAGGAACTTTACAGACAAGCCAGTCAAGCAATATTCACTTCTGACATAATACATTTGCTTGTGATTTTGTTTTTTTGAGACAGAATCTTACTATGTACCCCTGGCTGTCCAGGAACTCTCTATGAAAACCAGGCTGGCCTTGAATCTACCTGCACCACCATGCAAGCTTGGCTCATAACACTTTTACCCTGGTAGTACAAGCCTGTAATTCCAGAATTTGGGAGGATCATAAGTTCAGAGCACACTAGACAATGGGACTTTATCTTTAAAAAAAAAAAAAAAAAAAACTTGGGCTGGAGAGATGGCTCAGCAGCTAAGAGCACCGGCGGCTCTTCCAAAGGTCCTGAGTTCAAATCCCAGCAACCACATGGTGGCTCACAGCCATCTTGCAGCATGATCTGACTCCCTCTTCTGGAGTGTCTGAAGACAGCTACAGTGTACTTACATATAATAAATAAGTAAATCTTAAAAAAAAAAAAAAAAACTAAAAAAAAAAAAAAAAACTAACGAGGGGAAGAAAGCATATTGACCTTATTATATAGGACATTAAAAAAAAAAGTAGCAGCCTGGCGGTGGCGGCGCACGCCTTTAATCCCAGCACTTGGGAGGCAGAGGCAGGCAGATTTCTGAGTTCGAGGCCAGCCTGGTCTACAGAGTGAGTTCCAGGACAGCCAGGGCTATACAGAGAAACCCTGTCTCTTAAAAAAAAAAAAAAAAATGTAGCATAAATCAATTTATGTGTCCAAATTTACCTTACTTAGTTAAAAGCAAAACAATAACATCAATTAGATAATTTTGGGTATCATTACAGTCATACTGGAGTCAGCATCTGGCACATTTCTGTTATGTTTTATTGAAAAGAGTCCAGGTCTTAAGACTGATGCACGTAAATAAACATGAGCAAACGTGGGCCTAAGGGATGGGCCGGGGGCTAAGGGCTCTTGGTGATGTGGCACGGGGCTAGCTTTCATCCCCAACACCCACATGGTGGCTCACAGCATTTATACTCCAGTTTCAGAAGGTCCCATGCTCTCTTCTGACTCAAGGGTACCAAGCATGCACCAGGAGTTGTACATACAGGCATGTACAGGCAGGCAGGCAATACGCACAGACAAATAAATAGCAATAAATGTTATCACCATTTATCTGAAATAAACCAAAACTCTTCAAAGAGTTGAATACATTTCAAAACCGAACAGCTTCAGTAGCAAAAATTATGACCATCATTTACACTGTGTAAATATAACTACAAAAGAGACACAAGACCAAACCCTTCCATATACACTCTAACCAGTTTTACATCATCACACAATGTGTGTCACCCATGCAATCATGGACTAAACATCTGACCCACGCAACTGAGCTTTGTCTGAAATTTATTCGGAACATACATTGTAATTAAATAACAAAAATAAACCAGGTAAAAAAGACAAATATTCCACCAGATGTGTGGCACACACCTACAATCCAGTACTCTGGAGGCTGAAGCAGAGACAGAGACAGAAAATGAGAATTTTCATATTTTCATTATGTGCATTTTTATGAAAAATACAAATATGCAGAAATAGCAAAGAAATTTTATTCTGGTCATCATCTCCATTTGGCAAACAATAATTAAAATATACACATTATTTTCAAAAAAACATCTTAACAGACAAAACACACATTGAAATTGAAATAATAATAAGATCAGTCCATAATCCTCTAAGTATGTCTGTGGATGGCTTGGTATCCACTGTTTCCAAGTAAAAGCCATCATCATCTAATTCTAAGGATAAATCAGATGCAGTACGTTCTCAGTACAAGTATTAGTATCAAAGCCATTTCACTTAATAAAAGGCTTACAATGCATTTATATTCTTTTAATTTCAATGTATTTCATTGTTGTTTGTAAAGTTAATGTTTTAAAACATAAAAACAAAGTACTTAAAAAGGAGCCAATGGCTCTTAAATCCCATAGAACATCCTATATTGAAGATAAATTTTAAAGCCATTAACCAATTTCATTCCCATAATGCACTAAAAAGAAAAACTGCAGACTCCATCTAAATGTTATTTTCTTTTTATAAATGACAAATCATAGGCCCTAACATTGTCTACCCTTTTCTTTCTGTTTTTCAGTGTTAGGGACTAAGCCCAGGGGCTTATACTAGGCTACATCCTGCATCTGTGGTTATTGTGAGACAAAGCTCACTACATAGGACGCCTGGAGCTCAAGACCTCCCAAGCTTTCACTTTCTTAGCTCTAGTACTGTAGATGTGTGTCGCGGCCCAGCCACACACTTCTCTGAGATCAAATACAAGCATGTCATTCTGGCACAGTACCGTTCAAACACACAAAATTGTAAATGTCTGTCTCTGTTTCTGCTGATAGAGCCACACAATGAACCTGAATACTTAGCCAAAACCTCTTCTGGGACTTAACCAGAAAAGGACACTGGGGAATCAACAGGATCTAATTCTAACTCTGTCAAGCATTCATGAACTCTTTATAGAAATATAAGTAATAGGTCATCAAGCCCCATCTTAGCTTGTAAGGACCGGTAAGAAGTCCTTAAGTGGTCTAGATGAAGGTGGTGAGCTGGAAAACAGTGACGATATTAAAAGCACTGAGATCCAAGGGTAGACTCCAGAACAAGCGCACCAGTGCACCTTACAGTCCTCACAAAGCCACTCTGAACCAGCTGTACTTGGGGCTGACCCTGACAGTCGACAGTGGGAAAGCCCTGGAGCATAGCCTAACTAACGAACATCTCCAGCATCTCCAGCCTTCCAGTGCCATATGATCAGTCTGATTTCCTGGGGATAAACAACCATCAGCTTCCTAACACTTGTGGCTTAGGTATAGCCCCAGGAAGGAACAGCATCAACTGAACCAAAGAGCAACACAGAATGTACCTCAGAAAGGAGGCCTCACAACCTTTCCTTGTAATCACCCCCCTCTTTTGTCTACATCAATCCCATACTTAAGATGACTGTGACGACCACAGGGACCAAAGCTCCACTTGGGCATTGAGAAAGCAAAAGGAGGAAGGCCTTAATCCTCTGAGGCAGGATACTCTGAGTAAGAGCACTTCTCTTCAACGGGAAACCAGTCATCACCTCATCTACCCAGCCCTCGGCCTGTGTCACAGAACAGGAAGGAGGCTGGCTGGCTGGCTGGCTGGCGGGTCTCTCTCCCCCCCCCCACCCCCACCCCATCTCCCTGTGTCTCTCCCCTCCATCCCCTAACAGCACAACAGCTGAAGGGTGCACTGGCCCTTTAAGGCAAACAAGCAAGTAGGAAGATCTCCCTGACTTACCCCACCCTAGGAGCCCCACAGAAGATTAAAGAAGGGAGGCATCACTTAGTTACCTGCTCTGTCTCTGGCACATCTCTTCCAGTACAGAATACCAGCAATTCCAAGAATGTGAGTCAAAATAAAGAGGGTTGGTGGCAAATAAGATGAATCTAAAAGAGGCATTTCCAGGCCAGTCCTTTCTCCTTCTTTAGTGAGCAACAGGCGGAGCCCAGTCGGCCTCTGGATGCCTTTCTCCTGAGCGTATGCTGCCCCTGACTATCAGCTCAGTGGTGGCGGCAGATGCCCAGGCTTAATGTGGTCAGAAACTTCCTGGCAGCTTCTTCTATCTCGCCTCTGCTTTTTTCAGCAAACTACTGGGACTAAAACTACAGTGTGTCTCAGACAAAGCCCAGAAAACAACTGGCTGGCGGGGGAGGGGGAAGGGAAGGAGGAAGAAGAGTGAGAAGGAGGCCCCGAAGTCAGTGAGCTGACTCAAACCTCTATCTTTGGCATCCTCTGGTCAGCTTAAACAAACCTCAGACCTTTCTACAAGAGAGGGTGTCGGAGGACCAGAGGGCGTCACACTCTGAACTTTCCATTCTCTGCCTGGTTGGAATGCCAGACTTCAGGATGGAGCCAGAAGGAAAGGCTCACAGAAGCACTGGAGAAACTCTAGCAGGGACGAGGCAAAGTATACAAGAGCCTCAGCGCAGCCAGCAAGCAAACCTGCCGCAGCCACCACCCTGGAGGAGAGTCCACAGCCCAGGTCACAGGCGAGCACCGGGTCTCCAGGGGGGCAAGCTGCTGCACAAGCTCTGCTGGCATTTGCCAGGGTAAGGAGAAAAGGGAAAAATAAATAAGTAAGCAACCAACCAAAGCCTTCCATCAGCTGGGGCGGGGGTACAGGACAGGTATCAGGAACTAAAAGAGCAAAAAACCAAACCTTCCACAAAACCAGGGCCTACTGAATCTTTACCACTACTGACCAGCCAGATTAACTCAAATGAAAAAACTCAATTATTCCAAGTTCTGGCAAGGATTGGGGAGTTATAAACTACAGAAAACTTCAGAAAAGAGTTAAGCAAATTCTTATGAAGTTAACCATACAACTACAAGCAAACTCACTGAGAACAATTTCACAAAATGAAAACAAAGGCCCACACAGAGACCTGCATATGAATGTTAAATTCCCAACATTATACAAAAATAATAACTCAAATGTTTATTAATTGGTGAACTTTCAATCAAAGTGTAGTGTGTCCATACATGGAACCACTGCTCTACAATAAAAAGAAAGTTAGGGATACATTCAAGTGCCGTATGTCTACATGTGAGAGAAATCAAACACAAATGGTTACATACAATAGGAAAACAATAGAAATAAAAGCAAAAGAGATGGGGCACACTACAAGCTGACTACAAGAGCTGGCTCAAGAAAGCCGTGGGGTTCTGGGAGTGTTCTTCATATCATAATAGCAGTTCTTCCCTCATCTGTCTAAATACGTAAACTGCACATCAGAAAGCGTGAGTTGTATGGCACACATTATTATTTGACAAACCTAATAAAATACGTTTAAAGGCTAGTCAGGAGTTTACACAATCTAAATTAAATGAGCTACCACTACCTCTCTCAAAAAGGTATTTTACAAAGTGCCGTGTGGACACACACAGAAACGCTTGCTCCCAAAACTGAGGGTACACCCACTGCACTCTGCACCACTTACCGCCCTCCACTCAGGCCCATTCCTCCCAAACTCTGGCTACTACACCAAGTTTCATGAATATTTAGAAATACAAATTAGTCAAGTGTAATGCTATACACCTGCAATCTCAGGATACCTAACACTAAGACAGGAGAATCAGGAGTTTGCTGTTACCCTGAACTACAGAATGAGATCCCATTTACCTACAGTGGAGGAGAGGACTACTTTACATATCTGTTGCCCTATTATTTCCCTAGGAAAATGGAAAGACTTTAATCTATTGCCCAAAATGACATTAAATGTGCTTTGATGGGGAAACAAATACAATAGGAGCTTTTAAATTCAATACCATCCATAACTGTATGCTCCTCTGTGTTCCTGCACCTGGCGTGGCACATCATGCCTGTAAGAAGGAATGGGGGAAGAGGAGAAGGCTGTGGGAGAGCTGGAGAGATGGCTCAGTGGTTATGAGAGTGAACTGTTCTTACAAGTTTGGTTCCCAATATCCCTATCAGGTGGTTCAAAAACACCTAGCACTCTAGGTCCAAGGGAATCAGATCGCTTCCATAGGCACTGTACACATGTGTCATACACACATACACATGAATAAATAATAAAATAATTTTTTTAATTTAATGTGCATTGGTATTCTGCTTCCAAATATGGCTATGTGAGGGTATGAGATCCTCTGGAACTGGAATTATAGACAGTTGTGAACTGCCCTGTGGATGCTGGAAACTGAACCTGGGTCCTTTGGAAGAACAACCAGTGCTGTTTTCTCTGGAGAGATGGCTAGGTGGTTAAGAACACTCGCAGAGCACTCAGGTTCAGTTTCAAGCACCTATATGATAGCTCATAACCATCTGTAATTCCAGTTTCAGGGGGAATCAACACCTTCTTCTAACAGGAGAGCACCAGCTACACGGATACATGATACACAGACATAGATGCAGGCAAAACCCTTCATACACACAATAAAAAAACAATTCTTAAAATTTGTTTATTTTTATTATATGTGCATCGGTGTTTTGTCTGTATGTATGTCTGTGTGAAGGTGTCAGATCTTGGAGTTACAGACAATTGTGAGCCACCATGTGGGTACTGGGAATTGAACCCTGGTCCTCTGGAAGTACAGTCTGGAGCCATCTTTCCAGCCCCATTAACCTTTTTTTAAGCTGCCCAGATTTGTTGATATGGAGAAGGAAGTCAGACAAAAAGCAAAAAACCAATCAGAGCCAGTGTCTTGGCCTGAGAAGCTGAAGGCAGAGCTGTCACTTCCTGAGGAAGCAACTGTCGGAGAAGCAGAAGCTTTGGGAGGTAGCTGTGGTCGGTTGTTCACTATATATATGGGAGGCAAGTGTGTAAAATATGTTCCTTTCAGTATTAGGTTTGAAATGCCTACTAGATATTAAAGAGGAACATTGAATAGACAACTGGACATACTAATCTAGAGTTCCGAAATGCTCATGCTTGGTTTTGAAAGCCAGGAGACTGACTGTGTGATGCCATTAAAGAATAAGATCAAATACAGAGAGGGAAAAGATCAAGGTCAAGGTCTAAGCCTGGAAACCCTCCAGCAGGAGAAGTGGAAGAAGAAAACCAGCGAACATAGGAGAGAGAGAGAGAGAGAGAGAGAGAGAGAGAGAGGGAGGGAGGGAGGGAGGGAGGGAGGGGAAAGAAAGAAAAGGAAGGAAAAAAAAGAGGATCCAGAAGCAGAGGAGCACCAAGCCTGCAAGTTGCCCCACCCCCAGCCCCGCCCCTGGGAGCAGGTGAGGAAGTGCAGTAGAAAGTAGCACTTAGCTTGTCACAGTGATTATGTGAGGTGAGGACTGAGAACTGACTCAAGTCAGTGGTGGTCACTAAGTTCTCTACTGAGGGCACTCCTGGGGGGATACCTGAGCAGAATAAATCAAGGACAAAGGCAAAGAGAAGAATCGATGACAAGCGAATCATCCTTTCCAGTATCCTGCACTGCAGTATCCCAAGAGGGACTTGGTACCAAAAAAAAAAAAAAAAAAAAAAAAAAAGAGTTCTGCTTAGCATATGAAATGCGATGAAATGTAACATAACAGTGTTTGTCTGTGTGTGTAAACACTGGAGAATAAAAATCAATGGCACCCTTCAGTAAAACATTTTTATATAAAACAGAACAGTTCATTCATTCAATTAAAAAAATGGGGATTCCCTTGTGAAATAGTGCTTCATTTACTCAAGTAAAAAAAGCAAACAAACAAACAAAAAAAAAACCAAAAAAAAAAACACAGCCTTATGAAAGATGCCCTGGGTACAAAGGTAACTTCTCCCCACAGTGGAGAAGCAAGTAGAGAAGTTCCTAGGCTAGAATGTCCAAAGATAGAATTGCTTGGAAGAATAACAATTTTTATGCAACTACTATAAAGTAACTTCAGGATCAGGTATGGTGGCATACACCTTTAATCACAGCACAGGCATGCAGATCTCTGTGAATCCAGACAGAGTAACCTGGTTAACATAGTGAGTGTCAGGCTAGCCAGGGCTACACAATAAGGCTCTATCTCAAAACAATAACAACAAAAATACCTTCATGTGTTATTCATTTAATCTGTATAAATATCCCTGAAAGGATATGATTATCGCCCTAGACACATCACTTGTCTACATACCCCAGATAGAAATACTTATATGCAGCCTTTGTGTGTATGTGTGTGTGTGTGTGTGTGTGTGTGTGTGTGTGTATTTGTGAAGGTAAAAAGAATGAGAAGGGAGCTGTCTTGGTGAAAATAAAATTGGTTTTTCACTTGGTGAAACGGAGATCTGTGTTCTGTCACTTACAGGAAGTGGCTAGAAGCTGGCAGAAGGGAGAGGTTAGTTTTCTTTTTAGAGATCACTTATTATACACAGAACAAGCTACTTAAAGTCACACACACACACACACATTCACACGCAGAATGTTCCTTACTAGCAGCAAATGGACACAACCCTAAACCACCAAAGCTACTTTGTAGAAGATCCATTAACATTGCAAACCTGCCTCTTTGCAATTACTTCACTCTCAGGAATTTGAGATGGTCTCTCACAACTGTTACAAGAAATCTCAACAATACTCAATACCCCAGAATTTCTTTCTTGTATGCAAACAGGGTCAAAGCAAGCCAGTAAGAAGCTATGCTCTGTGTTTTACATGGACTCAAAGCATCCAACAGCAGCAA
Source organism: Apodemus sylvaticus (assembly GCF_947179515.1). Classification (NCBI taxonomy): domain Eukaryota; kingdom Metazoa; phylum Chordata; class Mammalia; order Rodentia; family Muridae; genus Apodemus; species Apodemus sylvaticus. Next base: position 137,299,820 of record NC_067474.1, read on the forward strand.
AGACTAAACTTTAAACCCTAAACAAAGGGGTGGAGAGATGGTTCAGTGCTTAAGAGCACTGACTGCTCTTCTGAAGGTCCTGAGTTCAGTTCCCAGCAGCAACCACATGGTGGCTCACAACCGTCTGTTATGAGATCAGATTCACTCTTCTGGGGTGTCTGAAGACAGCAACAGTGTACTCACATTAAGTAAATCTTTAAAAAAAAAAAAAACTAAACTAAAAGATCAAATTTCAAATTCACATCCACACATCTATACCCAAATATACCTGCAATCATAAATTTAGTAGAAGGGAAAGCATACTACAGATAGGACCAGAAACCTTAAGTTCCTAGAACTTTCAGGATCCAGACATCAAAGTTTGGCCCTGAAACTCTCTTGACCTACATTCTCCCAAGAGGATGTGATCTTCATAAGTAAATTACGAGACATCCAAGACTGGCTCTGTGATACTGAGACAATGATAAGCATGCAAAATACTGACTGTCTATGAATATTCCACATTCCCAATATAATATAATCCTGAATATAATAAGTAAAACTTTCCTGTTTTTTATCAGCAAACCTGAGGCATTATCATTATCATATTCAAATGGGTATATGTTCACATGTAGAATATCATCTATAAAACATCTAGTGCCTATGAGCAATTTATTCAACTTAAAGAAACCTCCACTTACTTATTTGTTTTTGTTTTGTTTTGTTTTGTTTTGGATTTGATTTTTTTGAGACAGGGTTTCTCCTTCTCGGTATAGCCCTGGCTGTCCTGGAACTCACTCTGTAGACCAGGCTGGCCTCGAACTCAGAAATCTGCCTCCCTCTGCCTCCCACATTTACTTATTTGTAAATGATAACAGAACATGTCTTACTAAAGTTATATGAAGAAGTAAATGATTTAATGCACTTAAATAAATGCTTAATATATATCCAATAATTAGCGGCTACTATTGTCATAATTCAGACTTTATAACACCTTGGCAAATTGGTAGCTGATCTCATCACCTTGACAACCTAGCCTAACCTAACCTATCTAATCCCTGTCTCTCACCCACCAATCCTGCCCTCATTCACCTCGTTCATTCACTCTGGCACATAAAAAAATGACTAATACATTTTAAATGTTCTATGTATCCTTATTTGTAATTTTTAAAGGATTTATTTGTTTATTTTGATTTTATGTGCTCTGAGTGTTTTGTTTTTGTATGCAGTACCTGTGGAAGCCAGAAAGGGGCACTGGATCCCCTGGATTGGAATTCCAAGAGCATTGTTAATTGTCATATGTATACCGACTCAAGCAAGTCCTTTGCAGGAACAGTCAGTGCTCCTAACCACTGCACATGAAACTTCTTTTTTATTTGTTTTAAAGATTTTTTTATTTAACTTATATGAGGGCTCTGTCTGCATGAATGCCTGTAGGCAAAAAGAAGGCATTCCATTATACATGGTAGTAAAACACTATGTGGTTGCTGAGAATTGAACTCAGGACCTCTGGAAGAGCAGCCAGTGTTCTTAACCATTTGGATTTCTATTAGCTATCTTTCTTTCTTTCTTCTTTTTCTTTTCTTTTCTTTTCTTTTCTTTTTTTTTTTTTTTTTGGATTTTTTTGGTTTTTTATTTTCGAGACAGGGTTTCTCTGTATAGCTCTGGCTGTCCTGGAATTCACTCTGTAGACCAGGCTGGCCTCGAACTCAGAAATTCGCCTGCCTCTGCCTCCCAGAGTGCTGGGATTACAGGCGTGTGCCACCACCACCCAGCTCTATTAGCTATCTTAAGGCCAATTCTTCTCACAATTTTCCCTGATTCCTCCTTTCTTTCTTATTTTACTATACTTTATCTGTCTTTCATGATGTTTAGTGCTTTATAATACAGCTGAATACATATTTTAATCCCTCACTAGATTATTTTTGAAGTTTTAAAAATGTATATGGATGTTTTCTTGAATGCATTTATGTGTACCACGTGTTCAAGGAGGCCCAAGGAAGCCAGAAGAGGCTATCAGATAGGTCCCCTGGAACTACAGTAGCAGATGGTTGTGAGTTATCATGCTGGTGCTGGGTCCTCGCTAAGAACAGCAAGTTCTCCTAACCATTGAGCCATCTTTCCATCCCCTTGATTTTGCTGAAGCTAGATGAATGCCTGCATGTCCAGTGTTAGGGGAGAACCCTGGGAGGATAAAAGGTGGGAAAAGAAGAAACCACAAAGTAGCTAAGATCAGCTTATAAAATGGCTTCAGTTGTAAAGTACCTGGATACCTATCTGATCGCTTTCATTTTTGTTGTTGTTGGGTTTTGTTGTTGTTTTTGCTCTTGTTTTTCAAGATATGGTTTCTCTCTGTAGCCCTGGCTTTCCTGGAACTCTGTGGACCTGACTGGCCTCAAACTCACAGAGATCTACTGCCTCTGCCTGGAATTTAAGGTGGAAGTGCTGGAATTAAAGGCATGCACCACTGTGGGCTCTTTCATTTCTTAAAACAGCTGGGTCTCAAAGGCATGGTGGCATGCCTTTCATGTAAGCACTAAGCAGGTAAAATGAGGAGACTAAAGAGTTTAAGTCCAGCCTCACCTACTTAATGAGTACCAGGGAAGCCAGAGCTACATATGAGACCCTGTCTCAAACAAACAAAATAACAACAACAAAAAAAATGAAATTAAACAAAAGCAATTTTACTACAGCTTTGGTTTCATCCTTTATCGAGACTCTGGCTAGGCATGGTTTGTTCATGCCTATAACCCCAGCACCTGGGAAGCAAAGAAAGTAGAAGGCTCACTTGCATTCTGGAATTTGAAGCCAGCTTGAGCAACAAAGCAGAAATTTCATCTTAAAACAAAACATCTAGCATCTGGAATAAATATTCTTCAAACACTCACTAAATCTGCAGAGCTCTTAATACAAGTTCCCATCTCTTGCTAATGTTCTACTGTGGGTGTGTAACATATGTTATTCCTGTGCTAATACACATGAGATAATGTTCAATATATAAAGATACCTACAAGGACAGGGTTTGGTCTATTATAGACTTAGTGAGTCTCAGCTGGAATCTAAACTCCCAGTGACCCCTACTGGACAAACACAGACACAGAAGACAAAATTATATAGCTAGGACAAAGATACCCTGTGTTGCATTTATTCTAGTAAAATTAATATAGAACCTTGGTCATGCAAACTCAAGCTTATCTCAAAATATACACTCATGACACAAGAGGAAACAATGCTGGACTAGTCAGATCAGCCCTTTTGTAGAGAGTAAGATCTGGCTAACTACACGCTGCCCTCACTGAAAGTAGGGTTTGGTCTTTCTGATGAGTCCTCCCAGAGACAAGACAGACAGAGTGCATCAGCACTGCCTCTGACCCCTGAGAGCCCTTCTACTCCTGGGAACTAGGGAACTTGCAGTGTCAGGGGACTCTGCGTGCCTGGTGAGCAATGCTTCCCCAGCTCGACCTTCCAGCTGCCATGACTGAGCAAGTCATAAAAGGAAATCTGGGTAACAATTTAAGTTTTAAAGAAAACACACAGCCCATCCTGAGAACAGAGACAGTTCTCTAAATAGTCCTTTCAAACACTGTAGTTCTTAGAACTGCTGTGAATTCATTGTAATGGCAGCTGGTGGCAATGCAGAAACAGGCGAATGCAAAATTGTCAACGAGTAAAACAAGCCCTTCTCTGAAAACTGGAGGCTGAAGCTTCTAATTTGCATAAAACTAAAAGCGACAGGCATGAGACCAAGAAACCCAGCCTAGAGAGGCTGGTTATAGGTTGTGCAACTGCTTCGTCCAGCAGAGACAACAAACTAGTCCCCTTATCACCCTCACCGTCCACCATCACAGTGTGCGGGCAAAGCCCTGGCCCTGTCACCTCAGTGGAAGGAAAACCTTCTGTGTACCTGCCACCCTCAAATGCCTACAGGACAGCTAAGAAAAAGAAAAGTGGGGCTGGAGAGATGGCTAGGAAGCACTGACTGCTCTTCCAGAGGTCCTGAGTTCAAATCCCAGCAACCACATGGTAGCTCACAACCATCCATAATGAGATCTGATGCCCTCTTCTGGTGTGTCTAAAGACAGCTATAGTGTAGTTACATATAACAATAAATAAATCTTTAAAAAATAAAAAAGAATGAGTTTATAGCTCTGGTCCTACACCTAGTTTATTCATGACATTCAACCACACTGCTTCTGATTACTGGATCATAGGATGAGATAATTTAGATGTCTAAATTTTTTCTAGCTCAAAAGCTCTTCAGTTCCATGAAATATTTACTTCCTAGGTACTATGTTAACTATTACTGGTAACAAAAAAGACACTTATAAAGACAGTCCTATAGTGGGAATCCAGAGGGTGGTAAAATTATTCTAGCACAAGCAGTATGAATTCTATCTTGTGGATGGCAAAATTACAAGAACTCTAGAAAGGATTTTTGGAAACTCAGTCAAGAGCTAAAAGGGCAGCTCATGGGTTAAGAGCACTTAATGCTCTTGCAAAAGACCAGAGTTTGGTTCCTAGCTCCCACATTGTGGTTGACAATTGCCTACAACTTCAATTTCAGGGTATCTGATGCCCTCTTCTGGCCTCTATTGTCACGCATACACATGGTACACATACACATGGGTATTCTCAGGTACACACACATACACATATAATAAAAGTGAATAAGTAATTTTTTCAATTTCTTAAATAAGGAAATTTAATCAATAGCTATTGCCTGTTGGAGAAGTCAGAAAAAGCTTTGCATGTGAGGCTAGGCCTGGAAGATTATTGAGGATTTTTAAGCATCTGAAACAAGAACTGACATTCTAAAAGGAGAAGCTAATTGAGAAAGAGAGTAGAAAAGAAAGAACGTACAAGTATTTTAGAATAAAGCTTCTGAATGGGGTTCTAGGAGAAAACAGAATATTAACTTCTTCTGAATTTTGGTTATCTACACTCCTGAAAACTTCAGAAAAGTGACCGCAGGAGTACAGAAATCCCAACAAGCCTACAGAAATGAAAAATAACCGCAAAAGTGATAAACTGGAGAGCAGATGAACTCATGCTTTTTGAGTTTTTTTCTTTTCATCACCTTTTCCTTAACTGGGTTTCAGGATGGTTTCAATCACCAGTCAATGCTCCACCTCTGCATTACAGACCTTTGGGGGGAGGGTCCCAAGTACAAGAACATGTGAGGTCCAAACCGCTTCTGCTCAGACGGACCAGGCTCCTCATCACAAAGATCACCGTTGGGGAGCTCCCAAACTAAACTCACCCTCAGAGCACATGTTGGTGCTTCCGGTTAAAGCTCTGCTAATGATCTGTTTCTTTCCTGGAGAGAGGGAGGAGAGGTGCTGCTGGCAAGGGAGGAGACTATTGCACCTTCTCTGTCACTCACCTGATGCAGATCCTCCTGACTTGCTTCCTTCAACTCCAGGGATCAGTTTCCAACTCACTGACCACCCACTAGTTCTGTCTAAAAGTAGAGCTCGTGACTGATCAACTAGGAGATGCCAGGTGAAGACATTATCAAGAAACAAGCAACATTTTCTCCTCTTGCTTTTCAACATTTTGTCTTGCTTATGATATATCCTCAAGAATCGTGCTGTCTCCTAATACGGAGGGTGTCCATGCAGCCTAGGTCTGTGTCTACGCACCTTCTGATGAAAGGATAACAGCAATTGATACTGCTGAGCATCTCCCCAAGACCTTCCTTAAGAGACCTGAGATGGAAACAAGATAATCAATAGCTCTTTCCTGTCGCGTAAACGGATGTAACCTCTAACTGTACAATCATATAATCATAGTGGTGACTAGGAACATACTCGTATAACCCTAATAAAAGTAAGAGTCTGAGTACTTAACCAACTTTAGTGCTTTGGAAATATGAAAAGTATCAAAACTCATACACCCTTTTTAATAGCTTTATCAGTGTTAACCACTGGGGGGCACTCTACTAAAAAAAAGCAGTGAGGGTGGGAAGACTTAGGTTAGGGAGCCCAAAGATCAAACTCTTCAAACCAGTGGAGGGAAACAGAGAGTACTTTGGGCAATAAGGTAGCACTCCTGACTTCTGATGTCATGGCAAGTCCCCGTGTTTTTGTCAAAGAAAGTGCCGCACCTCTAGGTCAGCTGTCAAAAGTGTGAGACTCAATTCCCAGACACAGACCCACTAGCCAGAGAATGATGTGATGCGGAGTGAAAGAAACCACATGAGATCACAGCACATTAAAGAAGTCCATGACTGACACAGGATGTTGTGGGCCAATCGTAGATACACCCAAGGCAGGCACAGACTTGACCACATGCTCTGAGGGCACATGAACAACACTGCCCACATGAGAGTTTCTGAGAAGGTTACTAAAAAACAGGTGATGATGTTTCCTGTGATCTATGCCAGTCAATCATTCTCACTGCCCAGGCAACCAACCATTCTATTCAACACTCAATCACAGTTCCTGTCTCCACCTGTTCCTCTGACATCATCCTGTCATTATATTTTCTTTGAAATTCCTTTGATGAAAAATGAGTCACCATTTCCTGCCAGCACAGGCTGGAGCCTGTGGCATGCCATTCTCTTGGGGGCAGTGTTCTGGAAGAAGGTGCCACCCAGCGGCCCTTCCAGACCTTAGTTACACAGCACTCAGGAAAGTATGCTTCTGAGAAAGCTCACGGAGAAAGCGGTTCTGGCTGGAGCAGGAATGTAGCAGGAACCAGTGTACAAGCTGGCTAGTCCAGTGGGGCAGTGTTGAAAGAATGGAGTAAGAAGTGGAATAGGGTGCTGCTACTGGGAGGTAGGAAAACATCAGAGTGTTTCGCTTACAAAATGCCATCAGCTACTCTTAGCAAATGGTTGCAAACCTGTCTGGGGTAGCAGCAGCTGCCCAGTGCTCAAGACAGTCATACTCTAGCTACAGGATTCACAATGGTTGCCTAATAGGCAAGGTAAAAACTGACAGAATGCTATTCAGACATACAAATCACCCTCGGGTGTTTTCTTAATTTACTTAATTTACATGTATTCATTTATTTTCTTAATTTACATGTATTCATTTATTCCTGGTGTGGCGGAATGGGGGCTGGATGTGGTGGTCAGATGTTTTCTCCTTGCACTATGTGGGTCCCAGGGATCAAACTTAGTCATCAGGCTTGGCAGCAGGCACTTGAACCAGCTGAGCCATGCAATGCTAGCTCTACTCTGGTATTTTTAACATGAACTTCGTTAAGAATTAACACACTGCCAGTCACCATTTTTATAGTCTACAATTCAGAGGATTTTAGTATAGTCACAAAATTGTGCAGTCATCTAATTTTAGGACATTTCATTATCCCTAAAAAGAAACCATACCTCTTCTCAGCAGTTACTTTCAGTTTCCCCTCTGGCTTCTAGCAGCCAGGACTCTACCTGTCTCTGGGGATTTGCCTATTGTGTGTAAATGGAATCACACATTATGAAGCTGGCTATCATGGGTGAACTCATGTGCTTCTCAAGGTAGTGTCATGCTTCTATTGATGGGCATTTTGTTCATCTGACAAGAATGTTCCAGTGTATGGCTAAATTTTATTTAATCTACTCATCAGCTGGTAGATATTCGGTTGTGTACACTGTTACACATGTTGAGCCATCAACATCTTTATAAAGCCTTTCTGTGAAAGTATGTTTTCAATTATTCTGGATATATTTTTAGGAGAACTGCTATGTTTCTAAAGCAGATGCAATATTTCATATTCCCATCAACAAAATAAGGGTTCCAGTTTCTCTACCTCTTCATTGTGTGCATTTTTGTTTTGTTTTTTGTAGACGGGGGTCTCTGTAACCCTGCCTGACCTGAAATTTCCAATGAGTTTCCTGCCTCTGACTTCTATGTGCTAGGATTACAGGTTTAAGACTCCATGCTCTGGGTACGGCAGTCTAAGGGTCTGAGTTTGGATTCCCAGTACTCGCATGCCTGCTCACACCACCTGTAACTTCAGTTCAAGGGTCTCTAGTTCCCTCTCTGGCCTCCTCAAGTACCAGGCATGCCCATGGTGCACAAACACACACGCAGGCAAAGCATATACACAGAAAACAGAAGTAAGTAGATCTAGGGCTGGAGAGGTAAGAGCATCACTGCTCTGCCAGAGGACCCGAGTCTGGTTCACAGCACCTACATCCCATGGCTCACAGCTACTGGTAACTGCAGATCCAGAAGGATCTGACACCTTATTTTCAAATCTATTTGCTGGCCCCCCACAAACACCTCATATTCATGCACACACATACATACATACAAATAAATCTCTTTAAAAAAAAAAAAAAAAACAAACAACCCAGGCTCACAGTCTTGCTTCAGCAACTCTGAATATATATATATATATATATAGTTTGTTTTTTTTTCAAGACAGGGTTTCTCTGTGTAACCCTGGCTGTCCTGGAACTCACTCTGTAGACCAGGCTGGCCTCAAACTCAGAAATCCGCCTGCCTCTGCCTCCCAGAGTGCTGGGATTACCACCGCCCAGCAGCAACTCTGAATATGAAGTTGGCTCAATCTGCATTTCTTTAAGGCCTAGTAATGTTTACATTTTTCATATGCTTACTAAGTGCTTACTATTTGTATATTTGCTTTGGAGAATAGCTACTCAATCCTTTGCCTGGTTTTTATTGAATCGTCTTCTTTCTGTTGAATTCCAAGTTTTCTTCATATGTGTTATGTATAGGCACATTATTAAATATATGATTTTCAAATACTTTCTCATTATGTGAAGTGTTTTTCACTTTTAAAACAATTTCAGCTGGGTGGTGGTGGCACGTACACACTTCCAGAACTCAGGAGGCAGAGGCTGGCAGATCTTTAAGTTTGAGGCCATCCTGGTCTACAGAGTGAGCTTTGGGACAGCTAGAGATACACAGAGAAAACCTGCCTTGGGGAAACAACAACAACAAAAAAATTGTCTTAGTTAGAGTTTCTATTGCTATTATGAAACACCATGACCTTTAGCAAGCTGAGAGGAAAGGGTTCGTTTGGCTCACACTTCCACACTTCAGTCCACCACTGAAGGAAGCCAGCACAGGGACGCACACATGGCAGGAGCTTGGAGGCAGGAGCGTTGCAGAGACCATGGAGCGTGCTACTTGCTAGCTTGCTCCCCATGGCCTACTCAGATTGTTTTCATATAGAAACCAGGACCACCGGCCCATGGATGGCTCCACCCACAATGGGCTGGGCTCTCCCATCAATCGATAATTGAGAAAATGTCCTAAAGCTGGATCTATCTCATGGAGACATTTCCTCAGCTGATGACTCTAGCTTGGGTCAAGTTGGCACAAAACCAACCAGTACAAACCCATTTGTTTGTATATACCCATTGTAGATAATAATACTGTTGTTACATTGGGACATTTTCTTTTAAATTATGTTTTCTCATTTTCTAGATACCACTACATACCATAAGCATATTCAACTTCTATCGGTATCTATCTATCTATCTACCCACCTACCCACCTACCTATCTATCTGAGACCAGATCTCAGCTAGAATCCAGACTACCCTGGAACTTACTATGTAACCCAGGCTGGCCAGTACAGGTTGCTGAAAAGATCATCTACTCTCCATCTGGCTTGGTCATTAGTTGTCTTATACAGCCCAGCCCTGTGTCCTTAGAGATGATACTGACCACAGTGGGCTGTATCCTAAATCAATTTTAAAGCTGTGCCACAAACGGGGCACAGTTCAATCTTGATCAAGGCAATACTTCAGTTGAGATTTCTTTCTTCTCAGGATACCCTAGGTTTGTATCAAGTTGGCACCTGAAGTTAACAGCGACATTTTTTAACAAGTTTTCCAACAGCTCAGCACCACTGGTTTAAGACTTCAGACACAGTCTCAGCCTAGCACCGCAGGAGCTGAGAGGAATGCAAACACCCTGCCTGTGCCAGGCCCTGTGGGACTCGGCTCATTTCATCTCAATAAAGAACGACTGACTTGCCCTGCTTCTCTACCAAAACTTCCTCAGGAATTAGAGCTTTTAAGTTTTACATTTTAGTTTACAAGGTGGCACATTTCTGTATGACTGTTTCATGCATTACTTAGTTTTGGCTAACTCCCCCCCCCCCCCCCGGAAGTATATATTTTTGTAGATAGTTGTCTACAAATCCTTCCAAAGAGAAGTAAATCTTTGCATGAGTACTAGAGTACGGTGACAAGTGTCAAAGAGGCTTGTGTGTGGCAATATGCTCAGGAGCCACAGTAACACAACACACTGCAGCCAGTCACAGTAACACGACACACTGCAGCCAGTCACAGTAACACGACACACTGCAGCCAGTCACAGTAACACGACACACTGCAGCCAGTCACAGTAACACGACACACTGCAGCCAGTCACAGTAACACGACACACTGCAGTCAGTCACAGTAACACGACACACTGCAGCCAGTCACAGTAACACGACACACTGCAGCCAGTCACAGTAAGATGACACACTGCAGCCAGTCACAGTAAGATGACACACTGCAGCCAGTCACAGTAACACGACACACTGCATTCCTATAGCACACTGCGTTATTCACCTTGTGTATCTGGAGCAGCTTCAAGGAGGTGCTGAAGAACAAAGCTAAAGGCCCCAGACCCTTGGGTGCACTACAACTGCCTGACTCTAACGAAGACCAAGAAAAGCACAATTTCAAAGCATGGCATATAAAGTGTATGACTAACAGTGAGAGGAGACAAAAAGAAACTAGCTATAGTCGATCTAAACTATTGATTCTGAATCATCAATCACAGCAAAGCTAACAAAATTAAGTGCTTAATATGTGTGCCAGGCAATGTCCCTTAATATATAACTTAAGTCATTTCTTCTTCTATTCATAAAGGCAGGAGTCTTCATTCTCACCTTATATAAGCAGAAAGCCAAGACATACAGAGATTGAGTAACCTGCCCAGGATCAAACAGTTCTTCAGGAGTAAAACTGAATGCAAACCCAGCTTTCTTCAGCTCCCACTTTGGTGCTTCTCCTACCAATTCCATAGCTTTTCAATGTGCCAACAATATATATCCTTCACCCTAAGGCCTTCCAGAAACCACACACAAAGGGCAACTGAGCAGCACCCAAACTGCTGTGGGTGTAACTAACTTTCTTAGAACAATCAGAGCAGCATGGAGGAGGCAGAGGAGAACAGGAGGAATATGAAGAAAGACGACGGGTGGACATCTGTGTGGGCATTCACCTCGCTGAAAACATTACCCTTGTCCCCCATCCCCGTCCCCCCATACCCCTGTCCCCCGTGGTTTCCAATTGTTCACCATAAAGAAGCTAAATTATTCCGTAAGCACTGTTTAATCACTCTCTCTAAGTTTGGTGTGGTTTAACTCCTTATATGCCATCTCCAACAGATGCCTAGGAGATCCTAGAAAGTAGAGAGCCTCGGAATAGCTAGTGCTGGGGATAGTGATCCACACTTTTAATGTCAACACTGCGGATGCAGCAGCAGGAAGATCTGCGTGAGCTCAAGGTCCACAGTGAGTTCCAGGCCTGACAGGGCTGCATAGTAAGACGCTATCTCAAAAGGGGAGGAGGGTGAGCGGACAGGACAGTTGATGGAAACTTCTGGTAAGTATGGATTACAAAAGCACCTTTCCAGGGGAGGTTTATGCTAAAGTCACAGGCCAACTGTTCCTCCAGCTTCTCAACCCAACTCCTAAGTCATCCCATGGCCTTGCTGCAGGAAGAGATTCCAAAAGAGCATTTCGCTCCTGAGGGTCAGGCCTTAAGGCTGATGGAATGTGCCTGGTAAAGATGAGGGAAGTCTGGGCAGCTGGAAGCCTCCACAGGGGAATTCAGTGAGGCAGCTGCTTTCCCTCAATCAGAAGGAGAATTTAAAAATAAACCTCAGAGGCCCTCATGTATTAAGAATTTTTGGGCAAAGAATGTTGCCAAATGCAGCAACTCTTTGCTCCCGTGGGGTGAAGCTCAGCAAAGGAAAAAGAAATAATGCTGGACGCCCATCCAAGGAGCACGCTGGACAGAAAGGCAGGAGAAACCCAACGGGCTCTGCAGGAGCACACTGTAACACCTAGCTGTTTCTTCTTCTTCTTCTTCTTCTTCAGATTTTAGGATGAACTTAACACAGGAATCCTCTAGAGTGTTAAGACTGTATTCACAGTGTTAGAATGTCTCTTAAAGAAAAGCTAACAATGGAACTGTCAATCCTCACAGGTCAGCTCTATGCTCTTCCAAAACCTTCCTCCACAGGAATTTGTAAATAAAAGCCTGTAGGAAATAACTGTTTCCCAGACAGCCTCCATTCTGTGGAAACCCCCGCCTCCACCTCACCCACCATTCCCCATTTCTCATCCTGACTGAAATAACTGCCACCCAGCTTCTTGGACGCTGCCATTTGCTTACTCGGTGGGAGCGTTATTGCCACGCACTGCAGCTCTTCTCTGGAGCCAGCTGCCCACGGGCTTTAGTACTATGTTCATTCCAATGCTTCTGGAAGCTTGAGGTCACCGAGAGCTGCCACAGGCACTTTAGAGGGCACTGACTCCCGTTTACTAGAGCTGCTGGTCATGAAACCAAAGTGAACAGTGTGGAGGAACTGAGACACTTCCCCACAGTTATCTGTTGGAGCTGACTGTATCACCAACCCCAAGTGACAGTGTGCATGAGTCAGTGGTAGAATCCCCGCAGCATGTGTAGGCCCAGCAAGAGGGAGCGATGAGCGTTAGAGTCCTGAGTTCCCCTATGAGCACAGACAGCTCTGCCTCCACCACTACTTCTGCGATAGACTGTGAGCTGTCAGGAGCCCCAAGGCCGCTCGCTGATGACACTCTAATCTTTAAGCAGCAGCAGCTAGGAACTAAGGCAGTCCTTGGCACACCATCGTCCATCTGGAAAGCTCCCAGAGACACATGAGCTGACTGCTGACAGAAGACTCTAAGGCCACCTAGAAAACTGACAGGACACGGCCTTTCCTCCAGAGCATGCTACTGCTTGTCCTCAAAGCCTTACACAGAGGCAACCCTTTGTAAGACCTTTTCTGCAACTGAGCAGAAGGCCTGGAAGGTGGAAATGGCTGCTATGACTGAAAGTGTAAACTGGAACAGACTATACAGGTCCCAAGACTTCTTTAAAGATTGCTGAACACGGGGCAGAGGTGGTGCACACCTTTAATCCCAGCACTAGGGAAGCAGAGGCAGGTGAATCTCTGAATTCGAGGCCAGCCTAGTCTACAAAAAAATGAATTCCAGGATAGTCAGACCCGTGCAGAGAAACTCTGTCTCGAAAACCAAAGAGAAAAAGAAAGAAAGCCTTAGAACCTGAGCTCTGTTCCCAACACCCCAAAGGGAGAAGAATTACTACAAAGTAGCTATGAAATAGGTTTAGAACAAAGTGAAGATTACAAACAATGAAAAACAAAGAAAAACGGCAAGAAAATGGGATCTTTGAGATGGCTCAGTCAACAAATGTACCTGCCCCAGAAGCCGGGTTCAACCCTGAAGCCCACAGAATGAAAGGACTGACCTCACAAGCTGTCTCTGACTTCCACCTGAGCTGCAGCCCATGTGTGCCCACAATAAATGAGTGTAATAAAAAAATTAAAGAAATAAAGACAGCAGGAAAGCTACAGTAGAATCACAGCACGCATCGTTTGCAAGTGTGCAAGGAATAGTATTATTTAAGGGTGCTGAGGTGTCTCCCACCCAGCTCTACTCAGTGAGGATCCACAGCAAGGTGACACCGTGCTGCCAGGGTCACTGGGAACCATTTTCATGTGTCAGCTCCCACATGATTTTTACAGTGTAAGATTAATGTTTAAATATAAAATGTCCCTTATTTTATATGATGTTTCAGTTCTGTCCTGACATATAGGTAAAACCCATAAGTTTGTTTGTTTTTTAAGATTTATTTTTACCCTATGAATATGTGTACTTTGCCTGCATGTACTTGTATACTGGATGTCCTTGGTGCCTGCAGGGTCAGAGGAGAGCACTGGATCCCCTAGACCTGGAGCTGCAGACAGTTGTAAGCAGCAAGTGCTATCAGCCACTGAGACATCTCCCCAGCCCCTCAAGTCCATGTTCATATGCTTTGGTTTCCCAGTCATATTTCTCAGAGATAACTTGACTGACTGGGATTTTTGCTTTCTACATATCATTTTGTTTTGTTTTGTTTGAAATAAGGTCTAAAGAAGCTAAGATTGGCCTCAACCTCCTAAACCCTGTCTCGAAAAACAAATAAAATAAAAACAAATAAACAAATGAAAAAAAGAGGGAATGGGGGAGAAACAAGGTGACAAGTAGATTATAATTGTAGAAAATGATTTAACATGAAATGACCTATAGTCACAATCACTTACATTCTGCAGTTCTCAGAAACTGTTTTTGCCAAAGAATAAATTCTTCATGCTCAAAACAATAACAAACAAATACACACACACACACACACACACACACACACACACACACACACGAGACAGGTGGGCAGGCAGATATTTCCTTTGGAGTCTGATATATTGATTTGTGCCTAATGAGATCATTTCCCTCCTTTTCATTCTAAAGACAAAAACCTGATTTTGTTAACTTTAGAATTAGCAATCAAGCCGGGTGTGGTGGCACACACCTGTAATCCCAGCACTTGGAAGGCAGAGGCAGGCGGGACTTCTGAGTTCGAGGCCAGCCTGGTCTACAGAGTGAGTTCCAGAACAGCCAGGGCTACACAGAGAAATCCTGTCTCAAAAAAAAAAACAAAAAACAAAAAAACAAACAAAAAAACAAACAAACAAACAAAAAAAAAAACAAACCCCAGAGCTGCTGCTCCTCACGAGCATGACTGAGCAGCATGGCCCAGTGAAGACTGTGTGCCCTCCTGTCGTTGCCCCACTCCCCTCAGACACAGCACCAACAGATGCTCTGAGATCTTCCCACAGCAGTTTAAGGAGAAGAAAGAAGAAAAAAAGTAACTGAAAGAAGGCCCTAATCAAAAGCCCTTTTCTTTGGCAGACAAAAGGCCTTGGTAGTTCCACAGACAGACTAGTTATTCTTAACACCAACCAAAGATTCTTTGGCACAGAAAGAAATATGAAAATGTTAGGCTTGTGGGAATGGACTGTGTTTTGCGCCTTTGCGACCTTCTCAGTAAAGTCAGCCCACTAGAAAACAAACACTGCCCATGACCCCAGGCCTTTTAAGTTAACTCCAACATCCAAAGAGAGACTGAATCTCTAGACCCTGCCCCTGGCTGTCTACCTTTCCTCCATCTTTCCTGTAACTGTTACAGTCTAACAGGACTTCCAACAGCTTTCAAGTGCACAGAGGTAACAATCAAATGCTGACACTGGAGGAAGGGAAAAGGTGGGGAAGGACAGCCATCAAGACTTGGTTCCCCCAAGCTTCTCAACCCAAATCAACAATTCCTGCTTTAGCACTTTCCTAAGTAAACAGTTAAAACAATGCCAGTTGTTCCAAGTGTTCCTTAATGGCCTTTGGTGGTGTACATTTTCCCATAACTACAGAATACATTGAGTTTTTTTAGGCCAGGCCTGATCTGCAGGCCAGGGACTATCTGGGAGATGAAGGGTTAAGAAAACCTCAATTTGCCTGGCAGTGGTGGCAGATGCCTGTAATCCCAGCACTCTGGGAGGGAGAGGCAGGCGGATTTCTGAGTTTGAGGCCAGCCTGGTCTACAGAGTAAGTTCCAAGACAGCCAGGGCTATACAGAGAAACCTTGTCTCGAAAAAACCAAATCCAAAAAAACCAAAAAAAAAAAAAAAACCAAAAAAAAAAAAAAGAAAAGAAAAGGAAAGGAAAGGAAAGGAAAAGAAAAGAAAACCTCAATTTCAAGGTCTGCCTGAGAGCCCATCTCAAACTTCTTTAAAAAAAAAAGGGGGGGGTAAAAAGAGGGTGGGGCCAGGCATAATGGTGCATGCCTTTAATCCCAGCACTCAGGAGGCAGAGGCAGGAGTCCAAGTCTCTGTGAGTCCAAGCCTAGGGTGTTATATAACATGAGTTCCAGACCACCTAGGGCTATATAGTGAGAACCTGTCTTTAGATAAATAGATTGATAGATAGATAGATAGATAGATAGATAGATAGATAGATAGATAGATAGATAGATAGGCAGACAGGGAGGGAAGGGTGGGAGATATAATTCAGTTCAGTGATAGAGCTAAACAAGGCTCTAAGTTCAATCCCCACTACAGAGGCAAAAGGTAGTTATTTTATTAAATGGGCTAATAAGACAAGGGAAAAAAGAGGGACTGGAGAGATTGCTCAGTGGTTAAGAGAACCCACTGCTCTTCTGAAGGTCCTGAGTTCAAATTCCAGCAACCACATGGTGGCTCACAACCATCCATAACGAGATCTGATGTCCTCTTCTGGTGTGTCTGAGGACAGCTACAGTGTACTTATATATAATAAATAAATTTTAAAAAGAGAGAGAGAGAGAGAAGGGAAAAACTTCAAGACCAGAAGGTAACAAAACAATGATGCTAAATTTACAATCTGTGACACTCCAACCCCACCCTAGTGAACACTACAGCATTGCTATTAAAAAGACCCAAAGCCTTCATACCCAGCCAACAAACAGCACCCTTTTGCTGCTTTGCCCAGGAAATGATGAATAAAACTTTGGGGAGGTTACATGAGCAAGGGCAAGAGTAGCAGCACAGACTTTTTGTAGTGAGCAAAGCAGTCTCTATGAGAAGTCTGGGCTGGCCTTGAAACCCCAGGGGAGAACAGCCTAAACTGAAGTGTGATTAGCAAGCCATGAGGTAATACAGGCCCTTGTGGCTCAAGCCTCTGGATCTTTTCTGATGATTCTGGAAATAGGTCCTGGTCTTATTCCTAAGCAGTATCAAAGGGTCATGGTGTGAAGGCACAGTTGAGTCAACCACAGCAGCTCAGCCCCAAGTTTCATGGGTCTGGCATAGAGTAGGCTCTCAGATATTTACAGAAGGAGTAAAAAATAAAACATTCATCTGCAACTGCTATTATCAATTATTTTGTATTTTTAAGCCCACAAAGGGAGTGTTGGAGAATGCTAGTCCACAGGAAGAAAACAAACACTCCTGCCATTTCCTGATGATCTGGTGATGCAGGGAATGGTGCCCCTTCTATGTAAGGCTCTTTAGACCACTGTTCGATCACAGTGGACAACTAGCCACCCCATCTTAATCAGAGACCATGACTTTTCTGCAAGTGGCACTATGCCAGGAAAGAAGGCAATATATAGTCAGAAAGGTATCCAGTTAATACCAAGATAAATCAAATTCATAATGGTCACAACTTAACACTAAAAAAAAAAAAAAAAAAAAAAACTCCTCCTCATAATCTTACAAGAAGGGGTTTGTATATGCTAAGTGTGGTTGCCTAGTTATGTCAACTTGATACAAGTTAGTCATCTCAGAGGAAGAAACCTCAATTGAGAAAATGTCTCCAGCCAGCTATAGGTAAGCCACTAGGACACTTTCTTAATTATGGAACATTTTTTTAAATTAGTGATTAATGTGGGAGGACCCAGTCCATCGTGGGCAGTACCACTATTGAGCTGGTGGCCCTGGGTTCTATAAGTCAGCAGGCTGAGCAAGCCACTGGGAGCAAGCCGGCACCCCTCCCTGGCCCCTGCATCATCTCCTAACTGAGTTCCTGCCCCGCTTGAGTTTCTCCCACGACTTCCCTCAGTGATGGACCATTACCTGAAATTGTAAGAGAAATAAACCCTCCCCTCCCCAAACTGCTGTTGGTCAAGGTGTCTCATCACAATAGAAACCCGAAGATAGCTGGAGAGATGGCTCAGCAGTTAAGAGCACTAACTGCTCTTCCAGAGGTCCTAAGTTCAATTCCCAGCAACCACATGGTGGCTCACAACCATCTGTGATGAGATCTAACACCTTCTTCTGGGGTGTCTGAAGACAGTTACAGTGTACTCATGTAAATAAATCTAAGAAAGAAAAGAAAAGAAAAGAAAAGAAAAGAAAGCCAGTCTAAGACAGTCAATGAAAGAAACTAGTTGCAAAAAGCCACAAATTTATTATATCAAATACCCAGTATAGGAAATCAGAAAGCAGATTAGTGCTTGCCAGAGGTTTGGCTGGAGGTAGTGGTTGGCTAAAGGAAAACAGTCTTTGAACTAGATAAACATGGTGGTTGCATAATATTGTTATGGTCAATGAATTACATAGTTGAAAACGGTTAAAATGTAAACTTTATGTGTATTTTATGATTTAAAAAAAAATCAGGGAAATCTGGGGAGGTGGTTGCTTATGCCTTTAATCCCAGCACTGAGGCGACAAGAGGCAGGCAAATCTATGAGTTTGAGGTCAGCTTGGTCTACAGGTGATCAAATTCCAGAACCGCTATACAGAGAAACCCTGTCTTGAAAACAAAAACAAACCCAGGCAGTGGTGGCACATACCTTTGATCCCAGCACTTGGGAGGCAGAGGCAGTCAGATTTCTGAGTTCCAGGCCAGGTCTATAGAGTAAGTTCCAGGACAGCCAGGGCTATACAGAGAAACCCTGTCTCAAAAAACAAACAAACAAAAAAATCGGAAAATTCATATACATGGATTACAATTATATAAAAATAAAAGTAACTGTGGATGAGGAAGGAACATAGACAAGTCCTTATATCTGTTAAATTAAAATAGTACTTTGTCAGAGGCTGAAGAGACAGCTCAGCAGTAAAAAAAAAAAAACATTGGCTGTTCCTCCTGTAGACCTAGGTTCAATTCCCAGACCTTAGCTCACAAATATCTGTAACTCCAGTTCCAAGGGACTTGACACCTCTTCTGACCTCTGCAGGCCTTCATGTATGTGATGTACACACATATATTCAGGCACACACACAAAATAAAATATTTAACAAATAAATCAAACAGGACTCTTGAATAATGCTGGAGAGTACAGAAATATCAAGAATAGAAAATGCCAAAATCACATTGTCAGTACTCCGGCTATAACCACAAGCCTGCAAACAAATGACCAAGGGGGAAGCAAGTTCCATAGTTTATCAAGCACCAGAACAACAGGTGTGTGCACAGAGGGGCGAGTGAGCCCCGTCTGGGCCCTCCTCAGCCCTGTCCTCTGCCCCCCCCCCCCCCCAGATGCACTCCCAAGGGCAAGGAGAACACCTGTTTCAGCAGAGCCTAGTGGCCTAACCTCGAATTAACTCCTTCAATGCTGACCAGGAACACAATGTATCCAACATTAATGCTTTCCCTTTTCAGAGATGACCTTGGGATGGAGAAGCAGCTTGGGTGGCTAAAGGAACTTCTTGCTCCTGCAGATGGACTCTGTTAGATCCCAGAATGTACATCAGGAAGCTCAAAACTGCCTGTAAATCCAGCTCCAAAGGATCCAACAACCTTTCCTGGCCTCTGTGGTCACTTGAACACATATGGTAGTCTCTCTCTCTCTCTCTCTCCCTCTCTCTCTCTCACACACACACACACAAACATACACATAAAATGAAATTTAAAAAAATAATGAAAAAATAAACCTTTAATAGAAAAGAAAGTTCTACAAGGGAAAATATTTTTATTGCAGTCACTAATATATCTCTAATACCTATAATAAATATTACAAATTATCAAAGTTATCTGACAAATTACTACTAGGTGGGTCTATTAAACCTCCCTTTCCTATAATAATCGTTTTATTTGTGCTTTACTTTCTAAACTCTTCCTCTTCTTGTCATTTACCTTAGCTTAAGAGTCCTACCTAGTTTCCTCAAATCAAATCTTTGACTAGTGTCTAGTTATACAGTATCCTTGTTACTCTATTGTTTATTGCAGGATGGATTCCATCACCCAGCAGAGGTCTTATAGTAGGTTCCTCTACATATCTGTCAAATGAAACAAAATTATTGCCTTTGGACACTCTGCCCTATGATGGCTCATGTATGAGCACTTAAACTGAGCGAGGTATAAGACAGGAACTAGAAGTCGGAACATAACTGCCTGTCCTGTGAGACAGTAAACTGACTCCAAGTTGTCCTCTGACCACCTGTGCATTAGGGCCTGTATGTGTACAAACATGCAATAAATAGGTGTAATTGGAGGAGGAGGAGGAGGAGGAGGAGGAGGAGGAGGAGGAGGAGGAGGAGGAGGAGGAGGAGGAGAACCCGAACTGGAAAGTTGGCTCAGTGGTTAAGAATACTTACTCTTTTTTTTTTTTTTTTTTTTTCTGATTTGATTTTTTCAAGACAGGGTTTCTCTGTGTAGCCCTGGCTGTCCTGGAACTCACTCTGTAGACCAGGCTGGCCTCGAACTCAGAAATCTGCCTGCCTCTGCCTCTCAAAGTGCTGGTATTACAGGCATGCACCACCACTGCCCGGCAGAGAATACTTACCCTTGCAAAGGACCAGGGCTTGATTCCCAGCACCCACACAGAGGCTTACCACCTGCTCAGACACCAAGTGTGAATGTGCTACAAAACACTCGATCACACAAAAATAAATCTAAAAAAATTATTTTTAAACAAACAAACAATAAAAGAACTACCCAGAAAAAGACAAGAGAGGAGCTGGATAAGGGACATAAACATAACTAGGTAGATTTATATAGGCTGCAGGTGTACTCTAGGAAATATTGTGAGATAAGGTTGGACAAGTGGGAAGAGACCAGAACACAAGAAGTGTTTAAGAACAAAACTGGACTCTCCTCAACAGGAAATACTAAGAAAAGTGGCTTCTATAATTAATTGGAAGGGAAAGACAGTACACAAGATACAAAATTCAAGGCAGTTGCTGTGATTCAGACTTGAGATGACTAGAATCATTGCAAAGGGACCAAGGAGGAAAGGGCAAACTTAACAAAGAACCTGGCGACAGACTGAAAAGGAAGGCCGTTGGTGGGCAAGAGTCAACACTGTCTCCAGGGTTCTGCTTTCACAGGCTAGAAGAATGTGGATACAAAGGCAAAAATGGGGTTGAGAAGCCAAATCCAAGCTCAGATTTGAAAATACTCATTCAACAATAAGATGCTTGTCTTGTATGTACATCCTCCTGGGTGGCATGCCTGGCACTGGCCGGGGTGAAGCGGGGAAAGGGAGGAAGGAGGCAGAGGTGCCATACCTACAATCCACGCGCACAAGAGGCTGAATAAAAAGGGATTCCTTGAGTTCTGCCCCGCCCCCTGGCTTTCATACAGTTAGACACTATCTAAAAAAAAGCCAAAATAAGAGGGGAGGGGAGCTAAGGCCAAAAACTCCTAGTTGGAGAAAAAAGGATGATCAGGAACAGCCTGATAAGATACCAGGCGGACACGACTAGTGTTTCTATGGCAGCCCCAAGGCAGAGGCCCCGCCACTCACTCACTTCTCGTACACACATGAGAAAGAAACTTAAACAACTGGTCCAGGCCAGTCGGCCACTAAACCTAGAAACCGAGACATAAACACAGACCTCCCAACATTATCAAAATATCTTAACCCTTAGGATACTGTCACAGTTAAAGTCACAAAAAAGATCTATTAGGGATGTAGCTCAATCATATGGGATTGCTCTTATTTCTGAGTGCATCTGCTTTAGATGTAGAAATATCCCTACTATACTGGACATGAGACTATCAATCCCGAAAGGACAGAGAATTAATCTTCATTTTATATACAATGTCTAGCAAACCAAAGTTCTCAATTAAAGAAAAAGATGAGATGACTTCCAAAAAAAAAAAAAAAAACAACAACAACTAGCAGGAGGCATGGAACACTGAGGGAGGTAAGGTGGCTAGTTTGTATCAAATTATAAAATGATCCAAATCAAAGAATATCAAGATACATGAGGCACCGGGTGTTTGTGATACACACACCTTTAATGTGAGCACAGAGACAGGCAGATCTCTGAGTTCAAGTCCCACTCTGTTCTACAGAGTGAGTTATAGGACAGCCAGGGCTACACGGAGAGACCATGCCTTGGGGTGGGGAGGGGGCAAGTTTGAGGAACATGAGGCTAGAGAGATCTAAAAGGGTCCTGCCATTCTACAACAAAAGATGCCACTTAACATCTGGCACTCGTTCAGAAGGTTCATCCCTGCAGGTGTTGTGATGACTTACTAATAAACGATGAGGATTACTAGGTTGGAGGTTCTACATAGAACACCCTATAGTACTGTATCAAAACAGAACAAGAATCATAACTTTCAAGACCCAATGTAGTGGCACAAGCAGAGGCAAGTGGATCTCTGCAACTTCAAGAATAGACTAGTCTACAAAGTGAATTCCAGGCCAGCCAGGGCTATTCAGAGAAACTGTCTTGAAAAACAGAAAGAAAAGGAAAGGGGAATGGGAGGGAAAAGGGAAGGGGAGGGGGAGGGGAAGGGGGAAGGGAGGGGAAGGGGATGGGAGGGGGAGGGAGGGGAAAGGGGGAAGGGAGGGGAAGGGGATGGGAGGGGGAGGGAGGGGAAGGGGAGGAGGGAGGGGGAGGGAGGGGAAGGGGAAGGGGGAAGGAAAAGGGAAAGGGAAAAGGAAAGGGAAAAGGAAGTGGAAATGGAAATGGGAAAGGGAAAGGAAAAGGAAGGAAACTAACTCTTTGAAACACACAATGTTACAACCATCTCCAGTTGTAAAAAAATACAAGAATCTAACCCACATAATTCAAATCAACACTAACCATGAACTTCTGCTAGTGATCATGCAATAAACCTAAAAAATATGTAATTAAGGACAGAGTAAACCTTAGCACTATAAAACTGCCAGCCATTCAAACAAGCCCAGGGTCCTGTAGGTGCCTAGTACCGTAAAAGGTGTTGACAAGCCTCACCCTAGAAGCACATAGTCTCCAGAGTCCCCGCAGTGGAAAGAACCAAGCCATTGTGACAGGTTTGCTTAAGGGCTCTGGGAATGGGAGGGACAGACAGTTCTCACTGGGAAGGATGCAATCCTGTCAGTGACTCAAGCCATCTTCCACTACCCTGGCTACTGTGGAGGTTCTTGTTGCCAGATCACATAGAGTCCCACACATATATGTCTGCATCTTCTTTCAGGCAGGCCTCATGCTAATTCCCAATAGCTAAAAACCTAATTTGTTATCAGTGCCCCCCCCCAAAATCATATCTGCTGTAGGAGGTCAACTCTAAGGCAAAACCACCAAGAATGTCTATATGTTCATCTAGTGTCTAATTTTACATTAAAGCATAAAAAACTGAAGTTGATTTGTACTTGACCTATAATATACAAAACCTGATCCTTCACTTGTAGAACAGTCACCTATCAAAAGCCATGGTGTTGACACAGTCATTTGTCCACCTATTATAGTTGACAAGCTGGCTAATCCTCCCAGCTTTGCTAGGTGGTATGTTCTGTGGGCATACAAAGAAAATCTCAAAATTGGTAGCACTCTAGGTCATTCTTGGTACTGCAGTTTCCTATCCAATATCAGTGGGTCATTCCCCAGCACAAGACAAAGGAATAATGGAACTGGAAAGATCACTGAAGCTTGATAAACACTGGGAGCTGCTGAGAGCAAACGTCAAGGCAGAACAGCACAGTGATATGATGCTGACATGTGGAAAGGTGCTGACTAGTTGAGAAACTTGGCCCTTGTCCCACTCTGAAGTTAACTGGATAATAAAACATCTGAGCCAGCTGGCCCCTAAGCTTGAAGACAGGACTCTCCCTAAAGGGCAAGAGACTAGAATCCCATCAGAAGGGTACTCAGTATTACAGGTAAGTATCCTGTTCTTAACCTCTCAGTGGCTTGTAGAGGTAAAGTAAAACTAAAAGCCAGAATCCAGAGCTTTGAATAGATGTATTACGGCCCAATACATCTCGGAGTTCAAGTCCTGCTCTGTTCTACAGAGTAAATTCCAAACAGCCAGGGCTACACAGAGAAACCATGCCTTGGGGGTGGGAGCTTGGCAAATCTGTCTAAAAGAATGAAAAAAAAGAAACACTGAAAAATCATTTAAGTATGTTCATTGCCCTGTTAAAGGATAAATGATATATATTTTTTGTTTGATATTTATTATGTTTGTTCCCACAATTGAGAAATGAGAAATGTTAAATGAAAATCACTTTACCATTTAGTATTAAAAAATGATAGTGTAAAGCCAGGTATGTGTGGTTGCATATGCCTTTAATTCTAGCACTTGGGAGGCAGAGGTAAACAGATCTCTGAATTCAAGACCAGCTTGGTTTACAATACTAAGTTCTAAGACAGCTGGAGCATCACAGTGAATCTGTGGGGGGTGTCTGAGGGGGATAGGGTGTGCTGTAGAAAATAAAAGCATAAAAATGTTATAACATTATAGTATGATTATAACCAGAAATATACAAAAACACAGCATCCTATGCATATATGTGGATAGAGAAAAAGACTAGATGGAAGCGTGACAACACATGGTGACAGTAAGCAAAGGTGTAGAACCTTGGTGACTCCCCCAGTATCGTGCATCTATCATCATGATCTAAGCTTGTTCTGAGGGATTTTTTTTAACCATGCTCTTTCTTTGTTTTTTCAAAAGTTAATATTAATGTTACTTTTTATTTTTAGATTTTTAAAAGTTTTTATTTTTAAGTTCTATTTTAGGTCTATGTTTTACCTGCATGTAAGTATGTATAGTGTGCAAATATCTGAGGAGGCCAGGAGAGGGAACCAGTTCCCCAGGAACTGTAGTTAAAGACAGTTGAAAGTGAGCATCATCTGGGTGCTGGGACCGAATGCAGGTCCTGCTAGAGCAGCAGCAAATACTCTTAACCACTGCTCCCTTATTAACTGCTAAAGAAGGAGGAACTTCAGTGCATGTAGTAGTGCTAAGGCTTGTCTTGATTGCTCAAATGTTCTTGGTTGACAAGCTAAGTGAATATGCAAAATAAAGTTGTAAATTAATAAGAAAGATCACTTGATAGTTTACACCAAAGGAGTAACACTGAGAAAAGTCTATGACCTCTCAATAGTCACTGTTTTTAACCCCAGTGCTATGTTTGAATGCAGGGGCTCATACCAAGCAAGCCTATACTACACTACATCCCCAGCCCATCATTCCACTTAACCAATGGGATTGCTACCGTTAAAATATACTTGAGGTCCCATACTTGAGCAGGACCATATTTCCAATGTGTTCCAATGTGTATTTTCCTATTCTGAAATTGTATTTTCTTGTCTTGAGTAATACCATTTTTGTTTTGTTTTGCTTAAGGCAAGGTCTCATTGTGTACATTTGGTACCCTCTATTTAGACCAAGATAGCCTTCGACTCATAGAAATTCACTTGCCTTTGCCTCCCAGATGTTGGAATTAGTGTGTGCACAACCAGGTCATGCAAGAATACCGTTTTTTGACCAAAATGACTTAAGACTACTGAATGACTATGGAGTTCTATGAAGGGGCCAGGTGTGAGGGTGTGCACAGTGAGACTTTGTCTCAAATCAAACAAGAATGGAAGTGCAGCAAGCATTCTGCTGGGTGGGACATGCCGCAAACAAGCCTCATCCCTCGTCCGTAGTTCCAATGTGCTTAGCAAGGTCTAGAGAGAACATTTTCTCACCACTCCATCTCTACTATCTCTCCGATTCTTTACTTAATCCCCAATTACAAACAAGTCACAGGCCTGGGCTGAACTAATGAACAGGACTTGGGCCAACAATTCAGTTTATACCTACGAGAATAGAGTTTTTCTTCTCAGAAACCATCACAGTACATAGACTGTGGCAGACTTGAGAAATAAAGTTAAAGTCCTTTAAACAGTAGCAGTAATGAAATCTATTTCACTCCAATGCTTGGGAAAGCACCCCACCCACCCACCAAAGGCATAGGAAATAGGGACTGGAGCTTTAAAAAACACCTACAGTGTCTCCACTCCCCCTACATCTCCTTCTACAGTCGTCCACTAGATGGGATAAATTCTGTCAGGAAAGGAAAAGCCAGTAACTGAAAGAAGAGAGAGTCAATTACTTCTTTTGGTCAGCCCTTCAGGAATACACAAAGATAACAGATGATATAAAGGGAGGCAACTGTGCTCCATGCTCAAGGGACACAGCAGGTCAGCTCAACCCACAGAGAGAGAGAGAGAGAGAGAGAGAGAGAGAGAGAGAGAGAGAGGGGGGGGGGTGCTTAGCAAATACCAGTGAATAAGGGATTAGAAACAGAGTTCAAAAGAGGTAGTATGGAAAGAAAAGTTTTCTCACCTCCCCTTCAAAGCCCCATACAACTATTCTGTTGGTGAGAAAGGTGCCCACATTCTATGCATGCACTTGTTAGGCAGTGGCCATTCTTGCCTACTTCATGTGGGCAACAACACAATAATAAGAGTGATCTTTTTGGCTGGCATACTCTCAGGTCAACTGTTATCATCTTAGTAGATTCAATGATCACTGTCCTGAGGTCAGCTGTCAGCTAAGTCACAGATAGGATACTCTGTGTAGCACTGACTGTCCTAGAACTTGCTCTGTAAACTAGGCTGGCCTGGAACTCACAGAGGTCTATGTGTCTCTGTCTCCTGAGTGCTGGGATTAAAGGTGTGCACCACCAACCTGCCCAGGATAAATTAATTTATGTAAAGCACTCAGAGGAAAGTTCAGTCAGCAACCTGACATTTTACCACTACTGCTGCAGCCATCTAACCTCAACCCTCCTAATGCTCTCATGCTGAGATCAACAAAACCTAGAGCCAAACATGTGGATAGGTGGCAAGTTAGAGCTTGTAAGCCATGATGGGATCTGGTCTAGTTCATTCTGGACCCAAGCAGGCACAAGAATTCTATAATACAAGGAAATCTGTAGTGAGAATTATGATTTCTTTAAGAAACACAGAAATATTAAAAGACTAGGTTTTCATTTGACTCCCAGGTATGGGATATGTGGCTGCTTCAGACTGTCCCCAGCAGCTGACTATAATTTGTCTTGTGCTCAGGCAGAGGTGTGGTTTTGCCATCTGCAGATAGTTTCCATAATGATGTGACATTTGGAATTCTGCGAACTTTTCAGAGAGTATATAAAGAAGGCTAGGACCCCCAAAGGCGAGGTTGGTTGTTGTTGGTTGTTTGGAAGGGTTGGTAGATGTTTAATAGTAGTTGTGGTTGAAGAAGAAACAAAAAGAAATCAAATTCAGGGATCTCTTTCTTTCCTTCCTAGTGTTAGGGGGTTGAAAGCGTGGAATAAGGGTGGAGATGGGTGGAAGAAAGAAGTGCTTACAAACTAGCCAAAGACTGCTTCCAGAAATCCCTAAGGGCTAGAGGGATGTAGTTCAGTGGGTAGAATGCTTGCCTTCCATACAGGAAGCCCTGAGTTTGACTCCCAGTTCTGCCTAAATACATATAATCTCAGCACTCAGGAGATAGAAACAGGAAAATAAGAAATATAATAAAGTCATTCAACTATATAGGGAATTTAAAGCCAATCTATATGGAGGGAGGAAGAGAAGAAGGAAGGGAAGGAGGAAGGATTGGAGACAGTCATCTATCCAGCCAGCCAGCTCTGAGAGAAGAGAGGAAAAAGACAAAGAAGTTGTAGAAGTAACATTTGATGAATCCTAACCTCATTTCAGATAATAAGTATGCATAAATGAATGCCTCTGTGTGTGTGTGTGTGTGTGTGTGTGTGTGTGTGTGTGTGTGTGTGTGTAAAATACCCATAGCAATTAGTGCTTCTGAGTCCATTTTGGAGTAGAGAGCCCAGTATCTGGAACAGTGAAAGTACAAAAGGTTGTTGCTGCCCTGGTCTTTTCCTTTCTCCAACTTCAGCCTCAACTCGGACACTCCCTGTGACAGGTACAATTCACCCCTTGCTCGTTCATTCCTGTCAGTTCATTCCTTACTCATTTCTCATACAAATAGGCTAAAAGAAGGGGGGGTGTGTATCAGTGGCTGAGAAAACACGATTGCCAAGCTTCTGCCGAGAGGCCCTCTCTTTCTTAGTTAGGATTTTAATTGTGATAAACACCATGACCATAAGCAACTTGGGAAGGAAAGGATTTTATCTTACAGTCTGTAGTCTATCATCCAAGAATGTTTGGGCCAGATCTTAGGGCAGAAACCTGGAGGCAGGAACTGAAGCAGAAGCTATGGGAAGGGGAAGTTTACTGGCTTGTTTTTCAGGGCTTCCTCAGCCTTCCATCTTCTAACACCCAAGAATATCAGTCCAGAGGTGGCACTACCCAAAGTAAGCTGGGCCCTCCCACATCAATCACTAATTAAGAAAAGGAAACACAAGTCTGTCCACAAGCTAATCTGGGGACATTTTCTCAATGGAAGTTTCCTCTTCCAAAATGACTCTAGCTTGTGTCATGTTGACCAACACTAGCCAGCACACTAAGAAATATACTTGAGGTTATTGCTAAACCTGAATCAGAGCCACCCTAATGTGGTTAACATAGGTTAACAGAGGCAGGTCGTTCTCGGTGAGTTTGAGGCCAGCCAGAATTAAACCGTAAACTGTCTCAAAAAAAAATTTATTTTTTGCCAGGAGGTGATGGTGCACGCCTGTAATTCCAGCACTCTGGGAGGCAGAGGCAGGCAGATTTCTGAGTTCGAGGCCAGCCTGACCTACAGAGTGAGTTCCAGGACAGCCAGAGCTATACAGAGAAACCCTGTCTCGAAAAAACCAAACCCAAAAAAACAAAAACAAAAAAACAAAAAAAAAGAAAGAAAAAGAAAAAAAAAAGTGTTGAGTGTTTATATAGGTAATATCTCAGATTTCAGAGCATTTCAGATTAGAGAGCTTAATCTACCCATCCCTTTACAGCATGCAACGCTTCTCATGTGTGTCCTAGACAGCCCATAAAAGAAGGTAAAATGTCTACCAATCGTGGCAGGAAAAAAATTCAGTTCTACTGCCCACACCCTGCCTATAGCTCCTCCGGTTCCTGAAAAGGCCCCTCTGGGATTTTCCTTCCTCTAATCCCCCCTCCCCCCCCCCACACACACACACACTATGCTTCTTCTGAGTCCAGAATCCTGGAAGCCTTGAGCACTCTCCTCCACACAAGGAAATAAAGCCATCTGGTAACTGAAAAAGGGAAACTAACACATTTCAATCAATTTCCTCTGTAGTAGCCAGAAGAATCCTACACTGTCACATCTGAGGGACTCTGGGGGTGGGAGATGGGGAGGGACTGGGACAGAGGATTTACTAAGTAGTCCTAACCGGCTTAGAACTCTAGGTTGACCTCACTCACAGAGATCCACCTGCCTCTGCCTGTCTCCTTAGTGCTGGGATTGAACGCATGCATTATCAAGCTGGCTGCATAATCTTTTCATCTAAGGTCAGGATGCAAAGAAACCATTTCTCTAAAATATTATTTTAATAAAATACTTCACCCTTCCAATACTTTTCAAAATCACTTCAGACCATCAACCCATATTCCTCCCTTGGCCAGCCACTGTTCCCACTCTCTGTGTTCTCCACCATGAGCTAGAAACCTGTCCCAAGAAACCTATCTACATCTAGGTGAGGCTGCAGAGCCAGGTAGCAAGAGCCCTCCAGAAAACTGGCCAGCATCTCAGAGAAAACAGGGAGTGGCCTGAGTCCTGCTGAGCTCAAGAAGACAGTTCTTAGATACCTGCTCAAGCAAGGGAGCAAACAGGCTGCTGCTAGAATGCCTGCTTTGTGACAGTTTCTCCCAACTTAACTTGGGATTGCATTTATAAATCATTCCTTCCACATAAACACATAATGGTGGTTAGCTCTGGCTAAGAGGGCTTCCTAAGTCTGTAAGAGGTTAGGCAGAAAGTAAAGACACCTCACCCCCACCCCAGCCACAAGCACACTCACTCCACTAGTGTTCACATAATCATTGAGGGCAGCTTGAAGTCCTGTAATACCTCTGAGGTTGTTGAGCCCCTCCAGGAACTTCTGGTACTTGTAGGCGTTCATGCCCCGGCCCAGGCGGTGTTGGTTCAGTGGCTGGAAGGAGGCACCATGGTGCTGTAACAGCTGAGGACTGGAGAATGAACAAACCAACTGAACTCTATTCCCGGACTACTAGCTCCCAAGAACTGGACTTTGACCACGAGTACAAGTGACATCACCAGAGAAGCCTCATTAGATTACAGTCCTTTGTGCACCCTCATTTGTTGCAGTGAGCGGAAATACCTCCCAGGAGAAGCTAGCCCCTCCTTTTTGCAAAAAAGTCAAGAGACCATAAGAACACCAGCCTATCATTTGCCACCTCATCTGCCTCCTTCCCTCTAGACCCCAGCCCAGGCTCTGCTGGGATTCTGCTTGAATTCTAGACACTCTTCAGGACACCAGTTAACATCTGAGAACAAAACTTTTAAAGGGCCACATTCACCAAAAAAAAAACAAAAAACAAAAAACAAAAAAATCCACACAGGCAAATATCACACAGTAAAGCAACAGGTTTCACAAAACACTAACATTTGTGCACTCATCATAGAAGCATGTTTACAGATTGGCGACCTCACATCAACACAACACAGGAGATTGCTTATCAACGCCATCCAAAGCAGGAGGAAGACAGCAGAAAATGTCAAACCTATTTCCTAAATGCTTCTAGAAGCACAATCAAGGACACAGGGTCCATTCCAAGCTGCGGCACCATTGTACTCAATGGATCTATTTTAAAGTTGATACAATGTGTCAGTAGTTATATAAAATTCTTTCTACTTCACTAGCCTAAAAAGAGGACCACCCTAACTGTCACGGGCTCTTAGTATTACATGCACTCTATTACAGGCTCCTTGCAAAGCCTTACATTTCTACTCTATGGCTGTAAGGAACTCGGAGTGGCTTCTCTGCAGCATCAGACTCATCACTGAAAACATTTTTGTTAAATAGCCCCGAGTTTTCATTTACACGTTCAAAGCAAACAGGCTAACTAACCTGCTCCAAAGGTACACATGGGGCCAATGAGACAGCATAAAAAGAACTTAAGCTTCCCAGGCCTGAAACTGGATTTATTCCTACTCAGCTAACATGAAAACCTTGGTATCCTAGAAACCCAGGAACAACTGATGGGTAAGACCTCACTGACAGCCCACATCAGAGACAAATCTGCTCTACCCTACCCCTCCTAAGGCATAAAGTTTTCCAGATAACCTGGCTCACTAACTGCCTTTCAGTCGTCTAAAGTAGAACTCACAGTTTGCTAAACATAATCATGTGCAAAGCTCCCAATTCTACAAACTGGGGTACAGCAGAGACACTTTCTAGGCAGCACTTTGAAAACATGAGCTGGAGAGACAGCTCGGAGCACTTGGTGCTCCTTCCGAAGACCTGAGCTCCAATCCCAGTACCACACTAAGCAGCTCACAGCCACCTATGACCATAGGATCTCATGCCTCTGACCTCTAACCTCCAAAAGCATTTGCACACATGTACAATTAAAGGTAATAAAGGTAGATTTTTAAAAAGAAAGAAAAAAGGGGGAAGAACCAAACAGAATAATTGTAATAGTTGCTAAAATAATGTAAATGGGGGAAAAGATATATTTAAAAAAAAAAAAAACCCAAGCTTTCATGCTTTCAAATGCTATTTGTTGGTCAATAGTACTAACAAAATCCAGATTTGATAATTACAGGTCAGTCCTGTAAGTCCTGAATTCAGGAAGCAATGGAAAGAAGACAGTTGAAGTCAGGCAGTGGTGGCACATGCCTTTAATCCCAGCACTCTGGGAGGCAGAGGCAGGCAGATTTCTGAGTTCGAGGTAACCCTGGTCTACAGAGTGAGTTCCAGGACAGCCAGGGCTACACAGAGAAACCCTGTCTCAAAACAAAACAAAAACAAACAAACAAACAAACAAACAAAAAGAAGACGGCTGAACAATACAATTGAGTTTGAGGCCTACTTGGGGGGGGGGGGGGGGGGCTGGTTGGCCCATGCCTTTAATCCAAAAATTCAGCAGGCAGAAGCAGGTGGATCTCTATAACTTCAAGGTTAGCCTGGTCTACACAGAGACACCATCTCAAAAAAGGGACTTAGGGGATGAGATGACTCAGTGAGTAAAGAAAGTGTTTGCTACCAAGCCTGTGGACTACAGTTTAATCCCACAAGTTATCCTTTACTTCAGCGTGTGCACACATGGGCTTGGGCTCTCCTACTCTCAACACACAAACAAACAAATGTACTTTAATCTTTTTTTCATGTCCCAACAAGGTAGCCAACCACTTTTTAGAAACCTAAGCATTAGGATAGGTTTCTAAAAGAAACATGAACACATGATTCTTTTTCTCACAAGGCGACTTAATGAACAAAATAAATAGGAATTTAATGCTTTAAGATCAGAAGTCAAGGGGCCTGGAGAAATGGCTCAGAGGTTAAGAGCACTGACTGCTCTTCTAAAGGTTCTGAGTTCAAGTCCCACCAACCACATGGTGTCTCACAACTATCCGTAATGAGAACTGATGCCCTTTCTAGTGTGTCTGAAAACAGCTACAATGTATTTACATATAATAAATTAATTAATTAATTAAATTTTAAAAAAAGTTTTAAAAAAAGATCAGAAGCCAAATAGTAGGATACAGTTAAAAAGAAAAGTATAGAGTTTATGATGCACTAGACCATCTCCACCACTGAAAGAACACACACACACACACAGTCTAACAGGCAAGCTACCTGATTCACCTCATGACAACTGGATTCTTCTTCTACGGAGGCAGTTGTGACTGAGGATAGACTGAGTTGGCCTTTCTAGAGCCTATTTGTTTATCCAGGAAAAGAATAGGCAATAGCGTTTAGTGGGGAAAAAAAAACTTTAGAAACAGAGACAAAATTTAAATTCAGAGAGTTATCTCAAGATTCAATTTTTGCCACTAACTAACTACCTGGGCAAGAGTCTCAAATGCTTATAAAATACTAATTCTTTTTTTTTTTTAATTGAAACCCCCACTGAGAATCTGACAAAAACTAAGGATAGTCTTTCCTAGGGGGAAAATAAACCCACATATATTCACCTCTGTTTCTGTTTACGAGTGGAGAGGGGGCAGTGAACCTCAGGTAAAGATGTCCTGAGGTGATCTAGTCAAGCAATTGGCAGCATGAGATATAAATATAAATACTAAAATGAATAAGGTATAAAGTGGGTCAGCCAGCCGGAGAAGAGCAGAGTCCTTCTGACCTAAGTCTGCTCAGAGGCTCTTCCCACCTCCAGGAGAGCAGACAACAATCTGACTGCAGACACAGCTGACTTAAAATAGCCACTCAACTGAGTGCATTTAAAAGACAACACATGGTACTTTGTCATTTCCTCTGTGTGTAGCACCACAAAATTGTTTAACAAAGTTTTATCAGATAAAATTTAAACAAAAACAAGGATGTTTGGAATAAGTGAATGAGTAGTGGTTCCATTTGGAGGCTCTTTGGGGGTCAGGGTGAAATGCTCTGGATTCCAGTTGCAATCTTGGAGACAGGAACCTTTCTCCCCAGAATCTGAGTATTTCAAAGTAACACAGCCAAATACCTCTACACACTCTATGACTGTTCTGTCCTCCACTGAGTCTCACAAAGGTGTACAGTGAGATGCTAGCTCAGGTGGCAAGGGAGATTTTGCCCTAAGTTTCAGACACAGAGAGACAAACGTGGATGGCTTCAGATCTGGCAATCCAAAGGCAATCAGTAGCCAGCTGCTGACAAAGGGGAAAAAGGCTCTGCTGTCTCCCACAGACCATACAAAGGCACAAACACCTAACAACTGAGTGGAGCTTGACTAGACACAGCCAGATCAGGAAGTGTAGAATACAAAGCACGAGGCATGGTCCTGATGGGTTTGGCTTCTGACTCTCAGTAATGGGGTGACTATTAAAAAGGAATGTCTTGCCTTCAAGTGAGCTGGAGACAGAAGCCAGGAGATACACACGTCCTGAGTCAAACTGAGGACACTGTTCCTGAGAAAGGAGAGTGAGTGTGCTAGCAGAATTGGGACTGGAAGGAGAGCCAGGCTTAAAGAGAGGGGGCATCCTCCTGGACTTCGCACAGCTTCCCCAGCCCCCTCTGGAAAGCAGTTCTATACCTCTCTGTGAAGCAATTCTCCTAAAAACAGAGGTTCTCATCCCGCAGGGCACTGGACTATCAGGTCAGTAAACTAAATGAGCTGGGCGAAGGAGCTGTCCCAGTGTTCGCTCCACACACACTCTTTCGAACTGCTCACCAGGTGCCAGGCGCTGACTAGGGACTGAAGACACTGAGAGGAGGACAAAGAAAGGCAACCAGTGTCCCTTGTGAAAGATGAGGATCATGGTCATTAACTTAAGGGTACAGATGACTTCTGACTGCTCACTCTCCATACAAACTGTAAAGACAAGAGGTTGAGGGACACAGACAATATGTTCCCTTGTGTAAATACATGACTTTTCTTTGCAGCAGAAGTGACACCATGATAGCCAGTTGCCACCACTATCCCAAAGCAGCTGCTGGCTCAGGGAGAGAGCAAAAATGTCTCCAGTGACTTCAGGGCCTGGTAATGAGAACAGGTGCCAGGTTCAGGGTCTTATTCAGAGTAGCAAAAATCACTATCTTCATTGTCTCTACAAGGCAGCTTGTTTGAGAGTGAGAAGGGTTGAGTTACACCTTGTCCCCTGGCTTGCTGGAGAGAAAATTAGTTTGCCCTCTGAGAAAATGATTGCTCAAGGGCCAAAGTTGCCTCTCCAGGGATGAGGAAGAAAAAACAAAAGAAGTCAGAACTCACAATTAGAGAAGACTAACTAAGTAAGCCAAGAGGTTTCAAAGGGAGCGAAGTGCAGGTCTGGCCTACCCTGTTCCCAGCCCAGGCCTAAGGAGATACTGGTGTGCCTTAGACATAAACTACAGGGCCTGACAGTGCTGTGAAAAAGATCCTCGAAGGTCACAGCCCTTCAAATCAGTTAATACTCCCTGATCTTTGTCCTTAGCCACTGTTCTATAGCTATGAAGAGACACCATGACCAAGGCAACTCTGATGAAAGAAAGCATTTAGTAGGGGTCTTGCTTACAGTTTCAGAGGTTAGTCCATTATTATCATCATGATGGGAATGTAGCACAATGGAATAGATGACACCGGAGAAGTAGCTCTGTTACATCCTCTCAGCTATAAGGCAGAGAGAGAGAGATACTGGCCTGTCCTGGACTTTTGAAACCTCAAAGTCCAATAGCACACTTCCTCTAACAAGGGTCTACTCACTCCTCAAGGCCACACCTCCTAATCCTTCTAATCCTTTTAAACAGTCCTACTGACATGATCAAGCTTCAAATATAGGAGACTATAGGAGCCATTCTTATTCAAACCATTATAATTCCTTTATTTTTGCCACAAAGAAATAAATGGTTGGATCCTGAGCCCTTCCTTTCCCACACAGGTTATATAATGCTACAAGAACCAACAAGGTAAACACCTGGGAAGGGAGGCAAAAATACCTGTCCTAGGGTGTTCCCACTCAACTGCAGATGCAAGCCCTGCCTGAAATTAAGGTTGCTATAGCAATTTATAAAATCACAAAACAAATCAAAAGAAAGCTTCACTGCAAGGCACTATGAGGACCTAAGAAAAAAGACCAGAAATAAGATTCACTTACCACTAAAATCAGGGATGGAAGAGAAGAAAGGCTATTTCAATAACAGTATCCTGACCGAACCCCAACCATTCAGGAGTAGGAGAAGTCGCTTCCTCTAAAAATAGTGTCTGATACCACTACTATGGAGGCACGGTGAATACAGTAGCACTCGAATCAAAGATAGGTCACAGCTTAAGAAAACCACAACTGGTTATTCTAAAAATACTACAAGAAAGGTATTTATTGGCTCAATTCACCTGGGTGGGTCTGCCAGAAACAGCAAACAAGACTTCAAAAAACCACTAGCTGCCAACCTCAGCAGCACTCTTTTGTTGCCTTTGAGCAGAGGAAAGAGGCAAAATAAACATTTTTAAGAAGTTAGATCCCAGACACTAAATATAGTATAATGATATTTTCTCTTGGAACAATGAAGTTATATTTAAAAAGAATCCCAGGACAGGGTGTATGGTGGTGACTAAAGCACAACAGAGCACAAGTTCTTAGAAATCTGTGGGAAAACATCACAAAATCAGGGGGTTAAAGAAAGTACCTTATAGAATTTCAATGAGAATGTCTGCATCTGTTTAACAAATACTGGGAGCATTTGCATCTTTTATGGTATCATCTCTGGCTGTAAGACTCAAATATTGTAACAAAAAGTTTTACATTTAGCAAAGGATCAGACTGTTCCTTTGACCCCCTCATAGTTCCAAATCTAAAAAAAAAAAAAAAAAAAAAAAAATTTAAAGATGTGTAAATATGCCTGAACCAGTATGATGGAGCCTGCATATAATCCTATCAATCCAAAGGCTGAAGTAGGAAAGCCAAAAGTTTGAGGCCAACTTAAGACTGTACAGAAAGACACCCATCTCCAAAAAAACCTAAGTAAAACAGAGGGTATGTTATCGTCTTGTTATGGCTTTTAAGACCTATTTATTTTATTTTATTTTATGTGTATAAATGGTTTGCCTTCGTGTGGTATATGTAAGCCAAAAGAGGGTATCAGATCATCTGAAACCGGTTACAGATAACTGTGACCACCTGAACAAACCCCAGTCCTCTGGAAAATTGGTCAGTGCTCTTAACCACTGAGCTCCTGGTTCACGGGGAGTGGAGGATGTTGGTTTGGGTTTGGTTTGGTTTTTAGAGACTGGGTTTCTCTGTGTAGCCCTGGCTATCCTCAAACTCAGAAATTCACCTACCTCTGCCTCCAGAGTTCTGGCATTAAAGTTATGTACCACCAGGCTCAGTTTTGTTTTATTTTTGAGACAGAGTCTCACCACATATCTCTAGCTGGCCTTGAACTTACGAAGATCAGTTTCCCTCTGCCTCTGCTTTCTGATGGCTGGGGTTAATAAAGGCATGTAGCACTAGCCTGGTATGAATATATTTTTATAATACATCTCATTATAAATAATGAGATTTATTCATCTCATTATTTATAATACCAAATAACACCAGACTTCTTTTTTAAAATACAGTAATAAAAGATTAGCATAAGAGCAATACATCTCGCGGCGGGAGAGGTGCTCAGTGGTTGGAGCACTGGCTGTTCTTCCAGAGAACCTGGGTTCAATTCCCAGCAGCAACATGGTAGTTCACAGCCACCTTTAGCACCACTTCCATTAATAGTTTTTTTTTAAATTAAAAAAAAGAGCAATATATCAACATAAGGGAATATTAAAAGCCCATTTAAATTGATAACAAAACTTTTTATTTGTTTGTCTTTTGAGACACAGTCTCTCTACATAGCTCTGGCTGTCCTGGAACTCACCTTGTAGACCAAGCTGCTCCTGGGTGCTGGGATTACTTTAAAGGTGTGCACCGCCACACTGGGCACCAGTTTATAATTTTTGATACTGAAAGAGTTCAGCATTCAGTAAATAAACATGCTACAAACACTATTTGCGTTTGAAAAAATAGATAATTATAGTCTATATTTACATAAGTAAATGTCTAAAAGAAAATTTATCAAGATAAGAGAGGAGCTCAAGAAGAGCCACCCTAGCTGGAGTTCCTTGCCATAGGCCGCTGCTCAGGGAGGGCATGCGCTCTGAGAGGCTGCCATGCTCCAGCAGATGGTCCGACAGGAGCACACTAAGTGTGTTTAAAAGATGAATACATAAAAGCAAAGCAGGGTGGGGAAGATAGGGGAGAAATTAGGGAAGAGGGAAAGGAGGGTGGATTCGGTCAAAATATATATCTGTTCCTGGTAGGGCTGGTTCTGGCTTAGTGATAGAGTGCTTACCTAATGTGCACAGGGTCCCGAGCTCAGGAAAATGGAGATAATTGTGCTACAACTTAACTAAACATCCAACAGCATCACAGCTTTTCCAAGCACCTTTATCTGAAGAGAGCTGGAACGTAACAGATAATCCAACAATGCAAACGATGTTATGGCACCAAAGAAACAGATGGAGCCGGTACAGCCTGCTCTCACTGCTCTCCATCTTGGGGAGCCAGACAGCTAAAGAGGTAACCGCTGATAAGAAGACAAGCCCAAAGGCAAAGGGCTGTACCGGGTGCCAAGAGGTGCCAAGAGAACTCCGTAAGAAGTGACATCCCTGCTTGGGTAGACAGTAAGAACATATATATTTACTTTTCATCCAGAACAAAAGATCACTGTAGAAACTGTGTTTACGACGCAGGTAAAATAGAAAGTAAATTCAAGTGTCGTCAACCATGGATAAAACCAAGAGTCCTTTTCAGAGATGTGACATGAATATGGAGAGATTTCAGAGACGATGAAGACCTGAAATAGGACAGTGGCTCTGACCAGTCAGAGATAGTTGTTAAGTCGGATTTCAGAAGAGAAGTAAGTGGGCTTAGTCAACAAGACTTCTGTGGACTTTTGAGTGCACAGTGCACATAAGTATGCATCACTTCTGACTTTCTGGCTAAAATCAGTATGGACCTGAGGGAGGGAATTCATATTCAAAGAATCTGATTTGAAAACTATCATTACATACACAAATGAAGTTAATAAATAAATAACCAGAACAGGTAAATTGATATAAAAAAGCAAAATGAAGATAAAAATGAAGTCTAAAAACTATCTAAAGCTGTGACAAGATCAAACATCACCAGAATGAAAAAGAGGCTACTGAGTTCTTCAAGTAGGTTACACAAGTGAGAACAATTTCAGTTGTAATGACAGACTGGCAATGTTTATCAAGAAGACTAACGAAATATGAAGAGAGGAAGGAGACAGGGAGGGAGGAAGGAGAGATGGGGACAAACTTATAGAAAATTTACTTAGTCTGGAAAGGGATTTATAGGTTCACAAGTAAGAATATATCTAATAACAAGCTTCTGAAATCAGGGAAGGGGAGGAGGCTGACAGGGATTACAGATGAAATGACAGATAAGGTGTAGGAAGTAAAAGCTGAATGGCTGGAAAGGAGCTGACTTGGTTGGGTGGAGTTGAGCTAAGGACTGTG
Source organism: Apodemus sylvaticus (assembly GCF_947179515.1). NCBI lineage: Eukaryota > Metazoa > Chordata > Mammalia > Rodentia > Muridae > Apodemus > Apodemus sylvaticus. The sequence continues at coordinate 137,338,620 of NC_067474.1, forward strand.
AAACAAGTCTGGAAGAGTTGCTGCAGGGAAAAGGAACTGCAATCAGCCCGCTGGAATGAAAAGATCTCAGGCCAGGAGAGGCAGCCAAGTGGTGGCATTCAGGAATCTGTGAAGAAGTCAATCACTCAGAAGCTCAGCAGAGAAAATGACTCAGGGCCCAACCCTGGAGAACGGGAAGGAGAGGATAGAAGAAAGACCAGCCTGTTCCAGGGATGAACGGGCTAGATCAGGGAGGTAGACACCATAAACAAAATGGCAGACTTGGCAACAGCAGAGGCCAGGTTTCTTGGGCAAAAAGAAATAGGAGAAGTGGAAGAAAGGAGGATGTACCAAAGCTCTGAAATCAGGTCACCTAAAAATCTCTTCCCCCAAAAGAAGAGGCTACCCACCGACAAGACTCAGAAGGATACCAGGCTTACTTCCAACCTTTGCTCTGCTGGAAGCTGCTATCTAGATGAGACTGACACTGACTTGATGGATCGGAGCCTGCCCTAAGCTTACCTCTGAGATGTGACCTGCACTGCATTCTGTAATACCAGTGTTCTATTCCTTTTTTTCCTTTTTGCAGTACTGGGCATCAAACCCAGGGCCTCTAACATGCTATGCAAACATCCCACCACTGAGCAGCACACCAGTCCTCTAGCTATATATATCAATAACTTGTTTGGTTTGGTTTTGAGACAGTCTCACTGTATGGTTGTGATTGGCCCGGAACTCACTATGTAGACTAGGCTGGCCTCAGATTCACAGAGATCTGACTGTCTCTGGTTACCCAGTACTGGGTTTAAAGGGTGTGCCATGTGTTACCACACCTGACCCAGCAATAACTTTTCAAATAACTTTTCTTTAGTTTTGAGAAATTGTGGGTTCTTGTGCCTTGTTGCTCAAAATAAAGGTCTATGAACTGCCTTAGTGCCACCCAATTCCCTCTGGGCCACAGAGCCAACCAATGCAGGACAAGAGTCCCAGTCCTCAGGGCTTTGGATCCATACCCATTGCTAAGGTACAACAGTAAGAGCAACACAAGCACAGCAATTACACTCAACAGGGAAGCAGGAGTTGGAGCCAGGTCACAAACTAAGTGAGGAAAGTGAGCTTACTTCCTTTTGCTAGGAGCTGAAAGTTAACGCCTTGGGGTATATATACCTTATTGTTTACTTAGCCTGGGCAAGAGTAAAGCCCTGGGTTCCATCCCCAGCACAAACAAAAATAAAGTGGTTTTGATAGTTGAATCTAAATTTTTGTTTTTTGGGTTGTTTTGTTTTGTTTTTTGGATTTGGTTTTTTTCGAGACAGGGTTTCTCTGTATAGCCCTGGCTGTCCTGGAACTCACTCTGTAGACCAGGCTGGCCTCGAACTCAGAAATCCGCCTGCCTCTGCCTCCCAGAGTGCTGGGATTACAGGTATGCGCCACCAGTACCCGGCTGAATCTAATTTTTTAATACTAATTCTTGCTGAGTTTTCTAATTTACTTATTAAAGCTTGCTTATACATTCATTAGTTCTTAATCTCTTGCCTTATAAGAAAAGTAAAGCCTATAGAAACTATTTACTTATTCCCTAAGATCCAGGTTCCTAGTAGCTTATTATTCCAGTCCTGTACATAGAGAAGAGGCTTGAATCATCTCACAGATGCTACAAATAAACCAGACGTTGTCACCTAAAGGTACTTCTGCCTCTTTATAGCCAATTCACTAGCTTCCTAACCTTGTTCTAAAAAGACAATGAGTGTGTGATTTCAAAAGGAAACTTCTAATATGAAGTGTACTGACAAGGCAAGAATTCAAGAGCTGGGTGGCCATCTAGATAAGCACCTGGAATCTGGCCCCCATCAGCCAGGCCTGCCCTTCCATCTGAAATGAGACAGGCCCAGATGTGTGCGATGGAAAAAGACACTCCCAATGTTTGTTTAGTGTAACTCTAGTTCAACCTTCACTTTGGCCACTGCCTCCCAACGCTCACAAACACTTAATTGTCCCTGAAAAGTAGGTCAGTGCCTCCTGGAACAAGCTGGAGGGAGAGCTAAGTCTCAGCCCATGATTCGAAGAGCCTAAAGAGGCCCAATCTGTGTCTAGGAGACCAATACCAACAGTGCAGTATGCCAAGAAGCCTCCAGGTGCTCCAGGCGGCAACCTGGCTACTGCCATTCCTAGCCATTCCTAGGTGGTGACTCAGCAGCCTGGGAGAGAAGAATATGCCCAGGAAAAGCAGCTGGTGCTCACGTGAGTCTAAGAAATACTTGCTCCACTCTGGCGCCTCCCAAGGTGTCCCTAACCATCTCTGAGTGAAGGTGAACAAATAGAGCGCAGAGTTCTTTCCCCTCCTGTTCCTAGGGCTCCTTCTCGTCTATAAAATACCAAGCATTGCTCAGCCATAAATGGAGCGACACGAATATCTCCCCACTCCTTCCCCCCAAATATTTTATTCAGGACACCCAAAAATAAACACTGCCTCTCACCCATGAGCTGAAGGTACATTCCAAACACTTTAAGTGGTCATTTGAGGATGAAAGGGTTAAAGTCTGGGTACAGGATATATCTTGTCCTAGGCTCAAATATCCATCCATGGTCTCCCCTAACCTAACTGTCTAGCTCACTAAACATAGATCATCTTTCCAAAGTCAAAAAAGGGGGACCCAGGAGATGAGGCGACAGGGAGCTGGCAGTCTGGGAAACAGCTACCAGAAGGTCAGCTGTCCAGCTGGCTCTGGAATCTGAAAACTTCCAACCCTAACAACTGCCTTTCTCAGCAAGAATCAAAAGTATGTGCAGCAGCTGCGGAGGATAAAGGCTGCTGAGCCAGCTCCAGAAGCTATGGCTAACCATTTCCTTAGCCATTGTTCTCCAAAAAGAAGCAAATGCGGCCAGTAACCTTAAAACCAGATACCAGATCTAATCTGCTGAAAGGAAGAGAAGGTTACCTGACAGACAGTGAGCAGCACCTTGCTTCCCCTCCCTCCTTGGGATTTCTCTGATAGTGAAACCCAAACCACTGACAGCCCCACCTTTCTCAGCTCCAACACTACAGCATCTCTAGCCACTCACCTCTCCTCCTCCTGGTCCTCACTGCCTCTCTGGTGCTCCTACATGCACACCTGACTGTATCATTTGACACCTGGATTCACTTTTGTACTCCTTATTAGTCTAAGAACTAGACCCTAACATTTACAAAACAAAGAACATCCTCATCACCATTGTAGGAAAGGCCCCACACTTCAAGCACTTTACACATACTAGTTTATTCAGTCTTAAGAATCCTACAATGTAGATACTATCAGGAAGACATTCTACAGATGAACACCAAAGGACAGAATGCTCAAGTACTTGCCCAACTGCAGTTAGTAAGTAAGTAGCAAGGCCAAGACTTCAACCTGGACAGCCTGACTCCCCATCTGAACCTCAGTAACCCTCCACACCAGTGTCCGCTTCATCTTAAGCTCAGTACTCTACAACAGTGGTCCCCATCTTAAGCTCAGTACTCTATAGCAGTGGTCCCAATTAACAGCACCAGCAGTGCCTGGGAACTCAAAACAGACACAAATTCCCAAGCCCCACCCATGGTTCGGTGCACAGTGAGCCAGAACCAGGGTGGGACCCAGCAATCAGTTTTAACAAGCCCTCCGGGTAGTTCTGATGCTGGTTCAAGGTGAAGAGCCACAGGAGTGTAGTCACAAACTATACTGCTTTGGCTTGTCTGTATTTGAGCCACACCCAATACTAAAGAAGAATCTAGGAAGAACTTAATGCAAAGCCTCCTGGACAACTGAAGACAGCATAATGGTTAAGAATCCATGCAAATGGTCCATAGCTCTGCTGCCAATCAGCTGTGTATCTTTGGGCATGTCACTATGTCTTTCTGATCTTCTATTTCATCAACTGTGAAATGGAGCTAAAAAATGGAAAACTAAAGCATCACTATCATCAGCTGCCTAGTGGCCTGGCCTGTAATCAACTACTTAGGAGGCTGACACAGGAAGATTAAAGTCAAGTCCTGCCTTGACTACACAGCAAGTTCCAGGCCAGCCAGGGGTACATGATGAGATTCTGTCTTTAGATAGATAGATAGATAGATAGATAGATAGATAGATAGATAGATAGATAGATAAATTGTTTGAAGGGAGGAGGATATAGCAATATGGCTCAGTGACAGAGTACTTGCCCAGCATTGTAGGCAATAGGTTCAATAATCACTAAGAATGAAACAAAATATCAAAGTCAGAACTGGGGATGATGTTTAGTGACAGTTTGCCTAGATGCAAGGCACCACAGGAAAAATAAGTAATATAAAGCATTTGATAAGTCATGCTTGAGACTGAATAAGTGGCACAGACATCCTAAGTACTGCATGTATGTGTGCTAGACACTGTACAGGGCACAGGCATTCACTGTCTGACATCCAAACTTTTCACAAATGTTTACTGACATATTATTGTGCTATGCAAATAACACAAGACTAAGGCATCATACCCTTTTTGTAAGGGCACTGAAAAGTAGTAGGTCAGGACAGTTGGGGATACACAGAGAGACTTGGTCCAAAAAAAGGAAAAAGAAAGTATTCGGGTGCCGGGCAGTGGTGATGAACACCTTTAATCCCAGCACTTGGGAGGCAGAGCCAGGTGGATTTCTGAGTTGAGGCCAGCCTAGTTTACAGAGTGAGTTCCAGGACAGCCAGGGCTACACAGAGAAACCCTGTCTCGAAAAACCAAAAAAAAGAAAAGAAAAGGAAAGGAAAAAGGAAAGGAAAGGAAAGGAAAGGAAAGGAAAGGAAAAAGGAAAGGAAAAAGGAAAGGAAAAAGGAAAGGAAAAAGGAAAGGAAAAAGGAAAGGAAAAAGGAAAGGAAAAAGGAAAGGAAAAAGGAAAGGAAAAAGGAAAGGAAAAAGGAAAGGAAAAAGGAAAGGAAAAAGGAAAGGAAAAAGGAAAGGAAAAAGGAAAGGAAAAAGGAAAGGAAAAAGGAAAGGAAAAAGGAAAGGAAAGGAAAGGAAAGAAAAGAAAGGAAAGAAGGAAAGAAAGAGAGAGAGAGAAAGAAAGGAGAAAGAGAAAGAGAGAGAGAAAGAAAGAGAGAGAAGAAAGAGAAACAAAGAGAGAGAGAGAGAGAGGAAAGAAAGAAAGAAAGAAAGAAAGAAAGAAAGAAAGAAAGAAAGAAAGAAAGAAAGGGAGAAAGGGAGAAAGGGAAAAAGAAAGAAAGAAAGAAAGAAAGAAAGAAAGAAAGAAAGAAAGAAAGAAAGAAAGAAAGAAAGAAAGAAAGAAAGAAAGAAAGAAAGAAAGAAAGAGAGAGAGAAAGAAAGGGAGAAAGAAAGAAAGAGAGAAAGAAAGAGAGAGAGAAAGAGGGAAAGAGGGAAAGAGAGAAGAAAGAGAGAACGAGAGAAAGAGAAAGAAAAAGAAAGAGAAAGAGAGAGAGAGAGAAAGAAAGAAGGAAAGAAAAGAAAAGAAAAGAAAAGAAAAGAAAAGAAAGAAAAGAAAAGAAAAGAAAAGAAAAGAGTTTGGTTGGGAAAAACATGGCATATTTTTGTTGTTTTATTTGTTTTTAAAAGAGGTGGTAGTGCATGCCTTTAATCCAGCACAAGAGAGGCAGAGAGTAGGTCTCTGAGTCCCAGGGTAGCCTGGTCTACAGAGTGAGTTCCATGTCAGCCAAGGCTACACAGAGAAACTGTGTCTTAAGAAGGAAGGAAAGGGGCTGAAGAGATGACTCAGTGGTTAAGAGCACTGACTGCTCTTCCAAAGGTCCTTAGTTCAATTCCCAACAACCACATGGTGGCTCACAACCATCTGTAATGGGATCTGATGCCCCTTCTGGTGTGTCTGAAGACAGTGACAGTGTACTCACATACATAAAAATAAATAAATAAATCTTAAAAAAAAAAAAAAGGAAGGAAGGAAGAAAAGAAGAAAGGAAGGAAGGAAGAAAGAAAGAAAGTCTTACAGGGTTACCCAGTTTGGCCAGAAACTTGATATCTTACCTAATTGGCTTCAAATATTTAGTTTAGAATATGAGATTTAGAAGCTGTTACTCCATATTTTGCAAAAAACTGTACAAATCAGGGGCTATAGCACAGTGTTCCCATGGGTCCCAATCTCCAGCACTAAAATGTGGGGGTAAGTGCAGGGTGGGTAGGCCTGTAAGTGGTGGGACACACAGGAAGATCCTCACAGGTTTAAGGGCAGACTGACTGATTTACACAGTGAGTTCTAGGGGGCCAGGGCTGCATGAGACTGCTCAATCACCTGTAAACTTTCATTCCAGGGATCTGACACCCTCTCCTAGACTCCAAGGACACTTGCAATTACACCTGCGCATACCTCCCAACACACACACATACATACACACACACACACACAAATAGGAAAACAATCTGTTTATTTTCCCCATAAGCATCACAAACTCAAGTCAGTAAGATGGGCAATGGTGATACATACCTTTAATCCCAGTACTTGGGAGCCAGAGGCAGGCAGGGTTCAAGGCCAGTCTGGTCTACAGAGTGAGTTCCAGGACAGCCAGGGCTATACGGAGAAACCCTATATGGGTGGGGGGTGGGGGGAATCAAGTCAGTAAAAAACACAAATGGTTAAAATTTGTTTCAGAACTGATCTGTGATTTGATGTATGCAGCACATCATGAACCCCACTTTCATAAGTAATTAGGAGCCACTTAGATTATACCTATGGAACATAAAATAGCTATAATTAGGTCATTTGAGTATAGGACACCTTGAAAATTATTCTGTTATTCCTCATCAAAGTTCTCACTATGATGAAAAAGATAGCTCCTAATAACTGTTTTGACCTTTAGAACTTTTCATTATCATTATTCAAGATAGACATAAATTTGTTACCTTATTTAAGCTGGCTGAAAACTTACAATCCTCCTATATTAGTTGAGTTCAACCCTCTCAGCTATTTCAAGCTTAGGGGACTTCTATTCAAAAAAATAGAACAAGAAGTCCCCTCATTATTCAATGTCTGAGATGTTTGCTTGCTTGTGTACTGCCTTGCCTTGCCTATTTTCCTTTCTTTCTCTCTAAGATGGGTTCTTACTATGTAGCCTGGGCTGGCCCGGAGCTTACTATGTAGATCAGGTTGGCCTTGTACTCATACAGATTTGCCTGCTTCTGCCTCCCAGCACTGAAAGTAAAGGTATGTGCCACCAGGCCTGGCAGTTTGTCTCTTTCACTGTTTGTACAGACAAATGCTTCAACAAATCCTTGGCATACAGACTAGAGAAATACAGATTGCTGATAGAGAAATTAAAATAGATGGAACTGTAGCTAACTGGCACAGCACTCACCTAGCATGTCCAAGGCCCTGGGTTCATTTGCATGCACTTTCATGTGTGGACACACACACACACACACATACACACACGCACACACACAAAGTAAATCTTCCTATAAACACTGTAGACAAATATTTGTTTTATATGTGGAAGCCGTTGAATGAAAACATATACTCACCCCCATTACTGAGGTTTAAACACAAATCTTCAAGCATATGAGGCAAAAATTCTACCACTGAGCTGTTACAACTCTAGAATTATATACATTTAACTAGAAATTTTTACTTGCTGAAGAACAATGGAGAGGAAAAAAATATAAATTCAATGTACGCTGAAGGAAATACATTTTTACTTAAGAAAAAATAAGTAATTCAAGCAGGTCAAATATTTTATAACTTGTAATTTTGCATAAATTAAGTTACATAAAAATGGGCATTTATTTCCCAAAGGACAGTTGGAGTGAGAGGCCAACCTTGAAGCTGAAGACTCCTCGCTTGTCTTCATTCACTGACATACAAGTGCCCCCTACTGTCGTTGTATTTAATCTATGCTTCCCTAAAGAGAATCCCTCCTTCCCTCTGGGAAGGCATTGCCAGTGTGCAAGGCAAGCAAGCATTACTACACCCAACTTTTTACATAGATACTGAGGGAGGATCAGACTCAGGCAGGTCCTATGCTTAAGTAGCAAACCAGGTCTACCCAGCCCTCTTATTTAAAAAAGAAAAGAAAAAGGAAGGAAAAACAAGATGGCTCTGAAGGAAAGACCTCTGCTGAGGCAGCCTGATAACCTGAGCTCAGTCTTCAATACAGAGAACAGAACCAAGCCCTGAAAGTTGTCCTCGGCCCTCTGCGAGAGCCAGGCTTGGTGGCACCCACCTTTAATCTCAGCACTGGGGAAGCAGAGGCAGGCAGATAGATCTCTTATGAGTTCAGAGCAAGCTGTAGACTGGCAAAGAATACAAACTGAGACCTCAGTCTCAAAAAAGGGAGGGAGGGAGGGAGGGAAAGAGAGAGGGAGGGAGGGAGGGAGGCAGGCAGGCAGGCAGGCAGGCAGGCAGGTAGGGCCAGTCCTTTACTACGGTGACTGATTCACTACTCATCCCACATGGACAGCACAAAGCCACCCCGAGTAGCACCTACACAGTGAGTCTAGACTCTGGGGTACAACAGCATGTCACTGTGCATAAGCTGATTTGGGAGATCATAATACACACTTGAGAAGATGTACTCTTTCCTTAAAGATTTATTTTTACTTTATAAGCTTGCTTCTACATATGTGTGCCATATGTATGCCTGGTATCTTTGAAGGTCAGAAAAGGGATCTGATCCCCTAGAACAAGAGTCAGACAGCTGTCAACAACTATGCTGTTGCTGGGAGGCAAATCCAGGTCATTTGCAAGAGCGGTAAGTACTTAACTGCGGATCCATCACTCTAGTATTGATTCATTCTTTATTCCTGACACAAGTGAGCAACCCAGTGGCATCAGATGTGAAGATGCACACTTTTAATTTCAGCATTTCAGAGGCAGAGGCAAGCAGATCTCTGTGAATTCCAGGCCAGCCAGGGCTGCATAGTGAGACCCTGCCTCAAACAAATAAACACACACACACCAACAACTGAAACCAGCAGCACTGTAGTCCTTTATAACAGAGACTGATCTGGGAATAAATCCAAAGAAAGCACCTTTCTCCCCTAATGGCCAATTAGAGTCCACAGACACAGATAGCTCCAGAAATTCAAAAAGGCCTCCTCTGCTTCTCACCTTCCACTTGCTGTGAGTCTTGGACATTTCCAGGAGTCTTCAGACTGGCTAATAGGCAGAAAAGTCAAAACTACATTGCAATCTTGCTTTAGAATTTTGGTAAGCACTACAATTTAGACAGAAGGAAAGATGGGAAATTAAGAGCACACAGGAAAGGAAGGGAAATGCACTTCTCACCAGAGTTAGTCTGAAGCCTCTCTTCAACTGAGAATCAAGTACAAGTAAAATTTGCCTGGAAGGCTGCCTATACAGACTTTTTTTTTACTTTGACCTCAACTGTTATTACTACCCTGCATATCAAACTCCAGGACACAGGAGGAAACAGGACCAAGATCTCTAGAGCTGGAACTCAACCAGTCCTCAGAGTTCTCTCTCAGTTAGGGAGAAGAGTAGAGGAGATAAAGAAGGGGTCCCCAGCCCCTTTGACAGCACTGGAAAGAAAGTGGGTTTCAGGCTATATGTCTGGGAACAGGTTATTTTCTGTTTTGTCATATAAGCTTTTTTGAAAACAAGTTTCTGGGGACTGGAGAGATGGCTCAGCAGTTAAGAGCACTGACTGCTCTTCCGAAGGTCCTGAGTTCAAATCCCAGCAACCACATGGTGGCTTACAACCATCTATAATGAGATCAGACACCCTCTTCTGGTGTGTCTGAAGACAGCTACAGTGTACTTACATATAACAATAAATACATCTTTGGGCCACAGTGAGCAGGGACTGAGCGAGCAAGGTTAACCTGAGCGAGCAGGGGTCCTAAATCCTATTCCCAGCAACCACAAGAAGGCTCACACCATCTGTACAGCTTCAGTGTACTCATATACATAAAATAAAATAGTCTTTAAAAAAAAGAAAAAGAAAACAAGTTTCTCACACTATACACCCAAGGATGACCGGGCTCCACTACCATCTGCATTCTGGGATTATAGGCACATGCTAGCTAGCATACAGTTATGTAGGACTGGTGATCAAATCCAAGACTTCATGAATGTCAGGAAAGTACTACTAACTAAGCTATAGCCTTAATACGTTTCCTTTTATATAGAGATTTCAAATAAGAATGCTAAAATAGAAACCAATCATGCTGAAGTTCTGAACACACGTGATTTTACTCCCCTAGATGCAAACCTACAATTTCTGAGAATCCCACAAATAAAACTATAAACTTTTATAAGACCTTTTTAACTCCTGTCCAATCCTTTCAACTCAGGCTTTATCTTACCATCTGCAATGCATGCAATTCTGCAGTGCATCCAGTGTACCACAGGGGCTGCCTTGTGGTAGCATTTAAGTGCCTTAGCAATCATTTAAGGTGTAACTTTAGAAGCCACCAAAATCTTTGCAGGCTAAAGCACTTGCACCAAGCCTGACAACCCAAAATTGATCCCTGGAACCCATATAAAAGGAAGGAGAGAACCAGTCCTCATAAGTTGTCCTCTGAACCTCCGCACATGCAGTGCATACTTAAATGTAAAAAACGAATGTAATAAGTTTAGAAATGTTTAAAAAGCATATATATGACTATTATAAGGACAAGGATGACTTTGTCCTTGAGAATTATACTCTTGAGCCCCTTAGCCTGTTAAATCTCTGCTTAGATCTGTATTAAAACTTAATAAACTCCAACTCTGCTTTATGCTGACTTGTTCTGAAATTCTTCTGTGTGGTGAAGTCAAAAATCCTGAATTATCCTAAGCATAGAGTATGTGTACAGAACTCAGACTTCTGGAGGCAAAGAACTGGCTCTGGCCCAGGCCTCTGCCGCTGGCCTTCATCCTGGCACTCGGACACAAGCACAGCAGGCAAGTTCCAGCCATGTGCGTGTAGCTGAGTGCGGTACATGCTCACCCCTGTGCAGAAGTGCATGCGAATGTGTCCAGCCAGCCACAGCAGAGCACCGCCCTCTGTAGCACTCGGCACCTCTCCTTTGATGAAGGATCTCTAGTTGAACCTGGAGTCTCAGCTTTCCAGCAGTCAAGGTAGTGGCAGCCTTCCTGTCTCCACCCTCTCAGTGCTGGGACTGCTGTCCCGGGTGGGACTACTCCTAACTTGTTACCTGGGTACTGGGATCCAAACTCTGGCCCTGACGATTGCAGACCAAAGGTTGAGCTATCTCACTAGTCTGCCAATTCTCTTTGCTGTTTCTATGAAGTTGAAAATTCTGGTTGTTTTACATAAATAGAATCACACAGTATTTGTCCTTTTGTAACTGTTTTATTCCACTAAAAATAATGTGTCTTCAACGTTCATCCGTGCTATGCATCAGAATTTCTTCTTCCTCTACTACATCCTCTCCTCTTCTTCTATTTTTTTTGACACAGACCAAAAAAAAAAAAAAAAAAAATGTAGTCCAGACTGCCTCAAATTCAGTCTTCTCGTCTCAGCTTCCCAGGCGTTTAGATTATTGGTACAGTATGCCTGCCTCCTACAGCCTCCTAATACTGTGTCATGAGTGAAAATCAAGGAGATTTTATGCCTGCAGAACAAGTGCTGAGAACTACCTAAGATTCTCCAAAATCATTGCAGGCTAAAGCACTTGCCACCAAGCCTGTGATTGATTATTATTGCCAACTCTGAAATTTGGAAGAGTCCACACAGTGGAACAGCTTAGGTGTCATGTAGCTGACCGGCAAGGACATGGAACCAGAATAGAGTTCCAGTGCCTATAAGATGGCTGCTTTCTACCCAGAGGGGAAATTTATCTGATACTGTGACAGTCACAAAATCCCTGGGGCAAAGGGAAAAGGCACCTGACAGCCAGGAAGAATTCTCTGCTAGTGTGAAGGTAAAACCCAGTCTCAAAAGGAAAGAGAGGAATGAATGCTCCCTAATTCCACTGATAAAATTGGTCTCCTTCTAATGATATCTATGAACCTTTAAAACTAGCCAATACCTAACCAGGAAAAATCCCAACAAACTAGGAAAAGATGTTTAATACCCACAAAATTCAAAGATAAATTTTTCTGAACCTCCCTGGTGATTCTTTCTTTCCTTCCTTCCTTCTTTTTCTTCTTCTTCTTCTTCTTTTAATGTAATAATTTACAAGGACTTCTCTATGATCCAGAAGAAAATAAAATGAGTTAATTTAAAAACAAAATCTAAGCACATTTTAAAAAATGAGCTAGTGTGTTACAAAATGAGACTCTGGGCCCCCAAACAGGAAGCAAAGTTCATTTGAAACAAAGGGATCAATCACACTTGGTGCCTTCTTCCCTGTCTCTCTTTTCTAGGCTTCAACTTTCCATCCAGACGGAGCAGGAACAGGCCAGACTGGATTGGTGACTCTCGGTCAGGCAGTAAGTGGCCCTGCAGGCCCACAGGTGGCGCTGCTTGTCAACCAGCAGCTCCCTCCCCTGGCGGGGGGGGGGGGGGGGGGGGGGGGGGGGGGGGGGGGGAGGAAGAAGCAAGGTCAGCTAGTGAGGAGAGGGCAGGAAATCTGGACAGCCAGATTCCAAAGGAGTCTGTGTCCCTCTGTCAAGGCAAAGGACATCCTGCCAGGGTCCATTCCAAAGGTGGTGTCACTTCCAACAAGGTCTAACAGTTGCTTCCTAGTGTGTTGGAGTACAAAAAGGACTGCCCAGGGAATGAGGCAAGCCTGTGGGATGTAGGTCACCACAAGGAACTGAGCTCTTATGCCCTAAGTCAGAGAATGAAGAGATCTAACATCACAGGTCAGGTGGGCACAGCCAGGAAAGGGATTTAAAGCAATCCTCTTACGTCTGTAACTCTTCAAAGAGGACAAGGAAGCTCAGACTTACTCTTTTTTTTTTTAATTTCTCAAATGAAAACTTCTGCTGAAAACAAAAGCAACCTCCTTCCTTCCCACCCAACGCCCAACTGATTTATAGTCCCCAAGTGTCTCCTGGTATACAACAAAATATGCTATCAAACAGGAAACGGGAAAAAATCCACTTCTTTCCGAAGGAAGGGGAAGAATCACATCATATTACATCCCAATAGAGACAGGAAATCTGCTCATCAGGATCCAAGTGAAGCTCAGGAACTACTGTCCTCTGCGCTGCACCCATCTGGAACAAACCTAGCTCCTCTTGAATCAAGCCATCTTGTTATGGGCAAATCAGAACCACGGTCCACAAATATCCTAACTTTTGCTGATGAACAGAAGGAAAAGAAGCCAAAAGTAACGCTTGCAAAATACACAGAGACACAAAGAACATTTGCCAACAGCTACAGGTGACCCCAATACTTGCCTTGCTGTAACTGGGTGTGTGGTACAAGTCAGAGAAGCTGACTGAAAATGTCTTGTCTGCCAAGAGCAATCATTGTAATGATAGCTGTCTTTCCCCAGTGCCTAGCTACCAAGGGCACAGTGCTGGCTTTCCCCCAACCTGACACACTCCTGGCCCCTCCCTCTCCTGAAGGCTATTCTTTGTTGAGAGGAATTACGTTTTGTCCAAGCTACAAAGAAGTCACAGTCACAAAAAAGGCCTTATCCAAGGTCATCACCTACATACAAAGGTTACAGTCACTAGAAGCCTTACCCAAGCTACAGAGAGGAGCCGCTCATCAACTACTACAGTTTCTTCCACAAAAACAGAACTGCACAAAGGATTCTCAAAAAATTCAACAAAACCTCATCCCATCTAACAAACAAACAAACAAAACACCTTCTTCCCCAAATGCCTATATCTCCCCTTTCTCCTAATAGTCTCAGTTTGGTATAAGCATGTATGTACCTGTCTGCTGTCCACACACCTAAAGCATCCCTCCATTATTCAATTTGAAATTTATTTGGTCATTCAATTGTTTGTTTTTTGAAACAAGGTCTTACTATATCTCAGACTGGCCTCAAACTTATTACAGCTGAGGATAACCTCGAACTATCAATCATTCTGTCTCCACCTTCAAAGTTCAGCATTACAGGCAGACCAGGAACTCGCTCTGTATACCAGATCTCAAACTCAGAGACTGAACAGCCTCTGCCTTCCAGTGCTGGGATTAAAGGCATGTACAACCACCATCCAGCTCATTTGCTTGTTTTTTTAGACAGGTCTCACCATATAACTCCGGCTGGCTTGATTCTACCTCCCAAGTGCTGGAATTAAAGATGTACGATACAACACACAGCTTTTTGACATACATTTATGAATTCTTACTAAAAATGGACACTGTGCTAACCATCACCAGCACAAAGATGAGTGATATGCCACCCTAGCTCTCAACATGTACAGACTCTTACGGAGGATAAAAAAGTAAATAATTGTCATTCAGTAGGATGGGTAGCATCAAAAAGAAAGAATATAGGTTCTGGGGATACCGGTTTTACCCAGTGAAAGGAACCTTTCAATCAAGGATCTCTGAAAATAGTCTACCTTCCTCATTCCCAACTGAACACATCCAAAGGATGCTGCCCACAATTCCAAGGTTGTCAATTAGCACAGCATGTAAGAACAGGAACACAGCTCCATAAGGGGAGAAAACCCTTGAGTCAGCCTTCAGAGGAAGTTCCACAAGCCCACACCCAGAAAGCCTGACTTGAACAACCCCTATTGTCCGCCCCTCCCAGAGTCAGAGACTGGACGTGTAGGAGGGTTTATTTGAAGAGAAAGGAGCAGACATTAAAGCCCACATTATTCCCAGGGACCACACTTCTCTCCATGACAGTCTCAGGAACTGTCATTTGGTTTTGCTCTTCCCACTAGGTTAAACAACAGCTCAATCATGCAGGGAGGCATCTAGCCTAACACAACTTATTTTTTAAAATACATTTTTTTTTGTATACAATAGAGTTTATTCAGAGTAGGGGATGGGAGTTAGTGGTAAAGAGAGAGAGAGAGAGAGGTAGAAAGAGAGAGAGAGAGAGAGACAGAGACAGAGAGAGAGAGAGAAGGAGGAGGAGGAGGAGGAGGAAGAGGAGGCCCGGCCATGACCACATGGAGGGGGGAAGAGCCCCAGGGGCAGAGAGGTGAGAGAGTGTAGGAGAGCAGAGAGCAAAGAGCTTAAAATACATTTTTAAAAACAAAACCCAGTCATTAGAAATGTTATAAGGGTCTTGATTATATCTATACTTTTCACAAAGCATCATTAAGTCTTATCTTCTTCTGATAATTAGATATCCACTAATGAGCAGTGAGGAATCAACCCTAACACACTACTTTCTCTGGGTCAACACTAGTAAAAGTAAAAGAATGAAAACCAGTGGGATCTTTCTAGCAACAAAAGAATGGAGCATCTTATTAGGAGGCCCAATATAAATGTTACAATCATCACAGGCTATTTTCTCTACCTTCCTACCATCTGAGGAAAAGAGAGAAAGTGGAAAGGTGGAACAGATTCAGTCTAATATATATCATGTAAACATAGACAAGCCCAGGAGGGTCCACTGAACACCTGGTCCCAGGGATAGACGCATTGGCCTGTTTAGTGTGCGTAGTGAGAGGATCCTAAAGACAGAGGGGGCAAATGGAAATGGCAGACTAAAGCCAAGAACTGTCATTACCAAGTCACACTGCTGGATGCAAGAGGTCTTGGTTGCCCCCAGGGTCTAGGGCAGGTTAGGAAAAGTGAAAGGAATATCAGCACTATTCCCTGTGCACACTGACTGTGTGTTGCCTCTTGTATTTCCTAATCCAAACTCAAGCTTTTTCTCTGGACTCACTCTAATGAGAAAGAAAGTAAGTGGCTGGGTGGTACAGTTTTATTGCAAATAGTAATAATAAATGGCAATTAATAACTGGTTTACACCAGAGAAGCCAGTTTATCAAATTAGCCTACTGGTTCTAAGGAGCTCCCCGCTGCATTACACCATCCCTTTATTTATGGTTTTAATAAAGCCAAATCCCCAACAATGTGGTGCCCTCCCATCCCTTCCCTTCCCAAGCCTCCTCCTCCTACACCAACTGCCTCTCTCCCGATGCATGAGTCCCTACAGCAGAGGAAGAAGCACAACCTGAAGCACGGGTATTTCCTCTGCCAACACCCATCTCGTGCACACACCCGGTCCTGTCAGACAGCCAAGATGATGTCAGCCAGCTCAGTGCTCCTTTAGGCTTCCAGTTCTAGGCACCTTTCTTTAAAAGGGCGTGAAGTACTAACGAAATCTAATCAACATTTGGATGAATACTTGCTGAATATAGGGCACTAGGCTAGGCAAAATGGAAACAGATCAAATCATAACCCATGAGTCCCAGCAGCACCATCTAACTGGACAAATACATGGGATTGTTAAACAACAAAAGGCAAATGATGGCTAGCATATGGCTCCAATGGTACAGTATGCCTAGACAGCAGAAAGCTCTGGGATTCCCAATATCACCAAAATCAGATGCAATACAATACTCCTACAGTAATTCCAACACTCAAGGAAATGGAAGCAAGAGAATTAGAAATTCAAGGTCACTCTCAAGTTCAAAAACAACCTTTAAAAAAGGACTAATGGTGATGGTGATACACACATTTCACAATTGGCAAATGAGAGGTAGACAATCAAAAACCCAGTGAGTGACCACTGGGAGTGGGTTAGAACGGTTTGCAAAGAATTAGGAAAGAAAGGAGGATTTGACCTGAGCTTCAAAGACAGGTAGGATTAGACTAGCTCTGCAGAAAAAGGTGTTTGTTGAAGAGCTTGACTTCATGAGTTCAATCCTCACACTACGAAGAGAATTCACTCTCCCAAGTCGTCTTCTGACCTCCAAACCTGTGCTGTGGCATGTTCCCGAAAATATGAGCTATAGTGGTTTGGATGAGAAAGGCCCCCATAGGCTTCTGTGTTTGAATACCCAATTGGTGGAACGGTTTGGGAAGGCTTGGAGGCATGTCACTGGTGTTCAACTTTGAGGTTTCAGAAACCCATGCATTCCCTGTCAGCTCTCTCTGGGTCTTGTGCTTGTGGATGAGCTCTAAGCTACCAGCTACTATCCCAGCACCATGCCAGCCTACCATTGTGCTCCCCACCAGGATGTCCATGGACTCTAAACCTCTGAAATCATAATCCTGCTTTAACTTTCTACTATAAATTGCCTTGATCATAATGTCTCTTCACAGAAATAGAAAAGAGAGACATAAGCATATACATACCAAAAAATTAACAAAAGTCTTTTTAAAAGACATATTTTACATATCGAAAGGATACTTAGGGCAGATTATGGTGGCTTATATTTGTTTTGTTTTGTTTTTTGTATTTTGGTTTTTTTTGAGACAGGGTTTCTCTGTATAGCCCTAGCTGTCCTGGAACTCATTCTGTAGACCAGGCTGGCCTCGAACTCAGAAATCCGCCTGCCTCTGCCTTCCAGAGTGCTGGGATTACAGGTGTGCGCCACCACCACCTGGCCAGTGGCTTATATTTGTAATTCAAACACTTATTTACAAGGCTGAAGCAGGAGGACTACCATGAATGAGACTAACCTTAGCTACACCTTAAGTTTTGGATCAATCTTGGCTACGGAGTGAGACTATCTCCCAAAACCACATAGACAGATCTATAGACAGGCAAACAAAACAGGCAAGTGGGCAAGCCTCTCAAGCAAAAAAAGAAACAATCAATAAGAGAAATATTGGTGGAGAGGCAGCCCAGTGGGCTAGGCGCCTGCTGTGCGAACTTAAAGACCACAGTTTAAATCCTAGACATATATAGGTTTTGAATTTTGAGGTAGGATTTCTTCCCTGGCTGTCTTGGAACTTGCTCTGTAGACCAGACTGGTCTTGAACTCACAGAGATCCACCTCCCTCTGCATCCAGAGTACTGGGATGAAAAGTGTGTGCCACCACTGCCAAGCTGCAAGCAACCATATTTTTAGAAGGAAAAAAAGTATTAAATACTGGTTCTGCTGTTCCAAGATAAGCCTTTGCAAGGAAGGAAGAAAGGAAGAAAGGAAGGAAGAAAGGAAGGGAGCAAGGAAGGGAGCAAGTGAGTGAGATAGGGCACTGGTAACCCTGGCCAATCTTGGCCAGTGGACTTTTACCTTTTTTTTTTTTTTTTTTTTTTTGAGACAGGGTTTCTCTGTGTAGCCCTGGCTGTCCTGGAACTCACTCTGTAGACCAGGCTGGCCTCGAACTCAGAAATCCACCTGCCTCTGCCTCCCAAGTGCTGGGATTAAAGGCGTGTGCCACCACCACCCAGCTACTTTACTTTTTCAACATAAATGTATTACAGTAGGTTTTTTTTGTTTGTTTGTTTGTTTAAATAATAAAATCCTATAGGCTTCTCATGCCTGACTAAGACTTGTTGGCAAAATTTAAACCAGTAGTAATAAAAAGTACCAATTGAGGTCAAACTCAATAAGCAATCACAAATGTGCACAAAAAAAATTGTGCACATAAATATCACTCACCTGACAATAGACAAGATTCCAGAACTAGGAAAGGGTGCTTTGTTTTGTTTTGTTCTTTAAAAAGAGACTCAGGCCAGACAGTTGTATCCTTGGGAGTGAAGCAAATGTCTAATAAAATCCAACTGCCCACTCTACCATTAGCAAGGCATAACCTTGAGCAAGTTGTTTCACTGAGCCCCAATTTCTCTTCTGTATAATGGTGCTAATGGAACCTATGGGGAGTGGGACTGGAGAGATGGTTAAGAACATACACTGTTCTATGTGACTGTGGTTCAATCCCAGAATCCAGTCACTAGTAACTCTAGCCCTGGGGGATCTGATACCTCTATGGGCCCTGCAACTCATGTGCACAGAGGTGTGTGTGTGTGTGTGTGTGTGTGTGTGCACATGCACACACATACATAATATACATATGATTTTTTTAATTTAATTAATTGCTTGGTGTGGTGGCACACACCTTTAGCACTGGGAAAGCATAGGCAAGTGGATCTCTGTGATTTCAAGGCCAGCCTGATCTACAAAGTGAGTTCCAGGACAGCCAGGGCTACACAGAGAAATCCTCTCTTGAAAAACAACAACAACCAAAAAAAAAAAAAAAAAAAAGTTTAATTAATCTACAGGGTTGTTATGAGAAGTAAATCGGAAATTCATAAATTTCTTTTTTTTCCCCCATAAATATCTTAAGTAAATTTCTGGCACAAAGTAAAAACTCAATATAAACTACTAAAATTATTAATCTAATCATCCCAGAAAGGGGAAGCATCTCTTACCCAAGCTGCCAGTCAGCTCCAATTATCTCCCTGATGCTGACAATACAAGACAAGGTGCAAGCCCAGGTAGTGCTGGGGTCCATACTGCTATTCAAGAAAAACTGTTGAAGTCCAACCCCTATAACTATGAATGTGATTTGGGGTTTTTCCTGTGTATTTTGAGATGGGGACTGTCCTAACTAGGTTATACTTTAATGGTGGATATTTAAAATAGTAATCTATAGCTGATGTGAAGGCATAAAACACACATTGTCTATAGATGCCACGAAACACCTGAGGCTTCCCCAGAAACAAGGCATCAAGCAGATTCTTCCTGAAGAACCTCAGAACCGACTTTCCCAATAACCACAGAAAAAAGGACAATGGAACTGGGGGTACAGCTCAGTTGGTAGAACTCTTACCTGACATCTTTGAGGCCTTAAATTCTATGCCCAATTTTGTTGTTTTTTTTTTAATTGGGGGGGGGTTGTTTTTGTTTTTTTTAAGTAAAACTTAAAAGGAAAGGGGTTTTTAAATACAAAACAGTTGGGGGATGGCTTGTGCGCTGTCCGTCCACATGCGGATTCCTGTGCCCAGAGATGTGGCTGTAGTCCCCACACCGACACTGTCAAGCACTTCCTGTCTCAATGTTGTGTAACAATTGTTTTCCATCACCTCTGATTGGTTAATAAAGACTTGATTAACCAATAGCTGAGCAGAAGGAAGTGGGACTTCCAATCCCACTGAAAGGGACTCTGTTAGGGACCAGAGAGGGCGATTCACTAGGATTCACCACGAGCTGGTTGCCAAGGGAGTTGCCATGAGGACACAGATGGAGCAGGGATAACCAGGGCAAGACTAGGTTGGTGAGTAACACAGCACTGGCTGGGTAGCAGGCAGCCACGGACAGGTTAGAATAGGGTTAGGGTAGATGGGCATCTGCCCAGCTGGTGTGCTTTTAGCTTATATAATAACTAAAAGGTCTCCATGTCTTTATTTGGGAGCTAGAGTGGGCTTAGAAAAGCCAAAACTACTTTACACAAAACTAATGCCAGCACTCAGAAACAGAGGCAGGTGGTTTTCTGAATTCGAGGTCAGCCTGGTCTACAGAATGAGTTCCAGGACAGCCAGGGCTACACAGAGAAACCCTGTCTTGAAAAATAAAAATTAAAAAAAAAAAAAACCCACAAAACATCAAATAAATGATAGTGTTTGTCCTATTATAAAATGTATTTTATAGGACAAATATAATAGGACATATAATAAATAGGACAAATATTTTTATAATATTTTGAAAACAAATTTTAATCTAAAACTGAAAGGTAAGTTAAATACAGATAGATGCTAATTCATCTCCCAATAATGAGAATACTATGACATAAAGACTGTAGGATCAAGCCAGGCAGTGGCGGCGCACGCCTATAATCCCAGCACTTAGGAGGCAGAGGCAGGCGGATTTCTGAGTTCGAGGCCAGCCTAGTCTACAAAGTGAGTTCCAGGACAGCCAAGGCTATACAGAGAAACCTGTTTTGAAAAAACAAAACAAAACAAAAACAGAAAACAAAAAACAAGACTGTAGGATCTTCAGAGATTCAAAACTTCTTTGAGTTTCTTCTATCTGCTTCTCATCCTTCCCATGGATGAATGCAAAGGCAGAAAAGAGAACCCATGTATGTATACTATCTACTGTGTGTCATGTATGCTGGGTGATAGCAACACATTATCGAATTCAAATCCCTGCAAGGGATGAACTATTCTTCCCACTCCTAATGAGGAAATCAATGTTTAGAAAGGCTAAATAAGTTGCCCAAGGTTATGTGCATAGGAAGCAGACGAGCCAAGGTTCAAACACCTTGTTCTTAATTCTACCAACTTGCTTGAACAAGTACTTTTGAACCAACTCCCTAGATATACTTTTCTTCCAAACCTTTGACTGAAACCACTAGGTGTTAAATGACTCACCTAAGAGACCTAAGTAGTACCAAACTACCTTCTGAATGCCTGTATGTGTGCCTAGATTGATGCAGCACTCAGTCCTCATCAGAAATGTCTTTGTGCAGTGGATGGTTCTGGGAAGCTCAGACACTGTCAGTAGAATACTCAACCACAAACAGGACATCTAGAATCAATCCCTACCCTCAATGCTCTGAAAGCATCTCAGAAGATGTGGGAAGACTGTAAGAGCCTGTGGACAGAGAGAACCACAACAGTATATGACCTCTGTGCTCATGCTCATAGCAGCTATGGTTTTCTGCACAAGACTTGTACAAGATCAAGCCAGCCAACATACTAGCATGTAAGCAGGGAGGGAGCCTCCCTCCTGACTTAGAGGCTATGGCCCATTGACAGCTTCTGGGAGAGAGAGTCAATTTTTTTTAAAGGTGTGATCACTGTTAGGTTGACCATGCTCCAGTGGATAGGCCCACATCAATGTGGACAGCATAAATTGGATTTATCAGATTATTTAAAAAAAAAAAAAGGAATCAAAGTTGGGAGATAGGGAAATAGGGGTGGTTCTTGGAGATCAATATGATCAAAATACATTGTATAAAATTTTTGAAGAATTAATAAAAAATATTATATTAAGGGCTGGAGAGGTGGCTCAGTGGTTAAGAGCACTGACTGCTTTTCCACAGGTCCTGCGTTCAATTCTCAGCAACCACATGGTGGCTCACAACCATCTGCAATAAGATCCAATATCCTCTTCTGGTATGTCTGAAGACAAGCTATAATTGTACTCATATACATAAAATAAGTCTTTCAAAAAATACGATATTAAAATTTGAGCCAGCATTATAAGCTCACCTTTAATCCTAGTACTCAGGGAAGAAAAGGTAGGTGACTCTGGGGGTTTGAGACTAGTTTGATGGGCACAGTGAAGTTCAGGCCAGCCAGGGCTACATAGTGAGATCCTGTCTCAAAAACATTTTGAATTATTTTTACCTTTAGTTATATATATGTATGTATGTTATGTCTGTATGTTATCTGTGTAACATTAAAAGTTTTAAATATTAGATTTAAAAAGTTAAAAAGACTTTGTAAGATAAAGCAAGGCTGGGTGTGGTAGCAGACACATTTAATCCTAGCACTCAATGGCAGAGGCAGGTGGATCTCTGAGTTCCAGGATAACCATGACTACATAATAAGACTGTCACAATAACAAAAGAGAGAAAAGATCTTATAAAGCTCATATTACTCAAGTTTTTCAGTAACAAAACAAGCACCAAGAAGAAAAGTTGGAAGCGGTATCTTCTGCTTTCTAGTATACCACATAAGGTTGAGAGCAATCAGCATACATGAAATAGAATAGGATGAAGGGTCTACTGCTTTCTCATTTCATGGCTACACAAGCGGGTTCATTTAACCTCTGCTGTCTGCTTAATTTACATGGTGCTTTATGGACTGAATTAATAAATAGATAAAGTGCGGAACACATTAATAACTGCTGTGTGTTTTAACTGCAGCAGCTGCAACAACCAGCATTAAATAATACCAGGGAAGGGCTGAAGAGATGGCTCAGAGGTTAAGAGCAATGGCTTTTCTTCGGGAAAGCCAAGCTTCAAGTCCCAGCACCAACCTACATTGCTGCTCACGGCCATTTCTGCCACCTGCACCGAGCGATCTGATAGCCTCTTCTGACCGCCTCAGGCATGGGACATACATGAGGGCAAAACATCCAAACACATGAAGTAAAAATAAATATTTAAAGCTGGACAGCCGTGGTACATGCTTTTAATTCCAGCACTCAGAAGGCAGAGGTAGGATCAGCCTGGTCTACAGAGCAAGTTCCAGGACAGCCAGGTCTACACAGAGAAACCCTGTCTGAAAAGACAAATAAATAAATAAAAATATTTTACAACTACCAATGCTGGGGAAATGTCCGTGTGTGTGGCTACATTAGCACAGCTTTATAGAAGAGAAGAGAGGAGGATGTTCTTCTGGTAAGTTTGCTGATTTCTGTTCCTAGCATTAGCATTTACTGAGTATTTTACTCTATTAGCACTAGATATTTCTATGTTACAAATTCCATTAAATCTAAGGCGTATCTATTTCTAAATGTACCCATATTTCATTACTCTCTTCAATAGGCCTAAGAGTGGCATGGCACTTGCCTAGCATGCACAAAGCCCTGGATTCCATCCCTATAATCAAGGGAACAAAGTTAGTAACTAGTGAAACCAAATTTCAATACTAGGTCTGCCAGATTCTCAAAACTCTTGCACTGAACCATTAATCATAAACTTGGTCTTTCTCCAACTTTAATGTGCACAGAATCTATCTCTAGAGAATTTTGACAAAATGAAGACAAATTCAACAATCTACATCAAGACCAAAGACTGCATCTTTAACAAGCTGCCAGGTGTCACAATGCTGCAGGCCCCTGGCCCACCACTACCTGACCACCAGCCAAAGCCAAACTGTTCTGTTTCTATGACCGCTCCTCCTCTTCCTGACTCTCCCCACACCCTGATCTCTGTGATCAGCTAATGAAAATCTCCAAAGATAATGAAAATGGAAAATGGCCTAACCCCACCCCAACTCTCAGCTCAGGTCTCTGAGCAACACAGGTAATTAGGATCTGCCTACTTACTAATGAAACTAGTTTCAGCTGGGCTCAGTCCTTTTTCCCACTCCACCTGTTCCACGTCTCTGACAGTTTTTGTTGAGCTCTCGGTGCTGAAGAGCACCAAGACACACATTCAGAACTGGCTCTGCGCACAAGAGTGTGATTGCTACAGCTGTTCTGGGTCCTGGTCTAGAAGAAAGTATACAGTTTAAGTTATGCACGCTATAACTGAGTGCAGGTGTACAACAGAGTCCTGGAGTCTCCTCTCTACAGACCTGCTGCTCCGTAGGACTCTCTTAAAGTAAACAGTATCTGCAGGTCTACTTCAGTAGTTTCCAGGTCAGATTATTTTCCAGTTATGTGACATGAAAATCTAAAAGCAACTCAAACCACAAATCCAGAATGGATGCTGGAATTTACGGTAAAAGGGTCCACTGCCAAGTGGAACCAGTTAATCAAATTGCACAGAAAACCCAGTTCAATTACTGAGACCCTTGAGGAAGTTATTTAGGTTTTTAAACTTGTTTCCTCAGCTGTAAAAACCTGTTATGTCATTGGATTGTCACAGTATGTGGTTAGTGATGGTTAAATGGTAGAATATCTGTCCTGTCAGAATTCGACACATGATGGCTTCCGACCTTTTCCTTCATCCTTCCCTGCTCATAGGGATATGTAGTCATTATACACACTAATACCAAGTCACAAAAGGAACTATGATTAAACACAGTTTCATTTAAAAACAAAAACGATAAAACCACTCCCCAGGAATATGGGCCAGCAGGTAAAAGCATTAGCTGCACAAGCCTGACATGAGTCCAGTATCCAGAATCCAAGCACAAAGCCAGATGTGGTGGCACCCATCTAGAATCACAGCATCCAAAAGCCAGGCGAGAGATTAAAAACAAGATAATCATCCTGCAGCTAGTAGACCTGCCAGCCTAAAGTACACAGTAAACAGAAAACAAAGAGACCTTGCTTCAACAAAATGGACTGCAAAACAGTCCTGAAAGTTGTCCTCTGATCTCCACACACCAGCTATAGAATGTACATGCCCACATTCACACACTCACACACACACACACACACACACACACTCACTCACTCATACACACACAGCTGGGATGGGGATGGAGGAATAAGCAAATAATTTTTGTGTTTTTTTTTTAATTTTTTTAAAAAGATTTATCTATTTATTTATTTATTTTTGGTTTTCTTGAGACAGAGTTTCTCTGTGTAGCCCTGGCTGTCCTGGAACTCACTCGCTCTGTAGACCAGGCTGGCCTCGAACTCAGAAATTAGCCTGCCTCTGCCTCCCAAGTGTTGGGATTAAAGAACTGACTGTTCTTACACTTGTTCGGGCCACCACTGCCCGACAAGAATTATTTTATTTTATGTATAGAGTACACTGTGGCTACCTTCAGAAAAGGGCATTGGATCCCATTACAGATGGCTGTGAGCCACCATGTGGTTGCTGAGAACTGAACTCAGGACGTCTGGAAGAGCATTCAGTGCTCTCAACTGCTGAGCCATCTCTCCAGCCCCGTTTTATTTAGTTTTTACAAACTTTTTTTACTTTTTTTTTTAAAGACCTATTTATTTATTTTATGTGTGAGTACACTGTAGCTGTTTTCAGTCATACCAGAAGAGGGCGTCGGATCCCATTCCAGATTGTTGTGAGCCTGGGAATCAAACTCAGGACCTCTGGAAGAACAGTCAATGTCCTTAACTGCTGAGCCATCTCGCCAGTCCCCTACAAACTTTTTTTACAGGTTTATTTAATGTGCATGAGTGTTTTGTCTGCAAGTATCTAAATACATTGTGTGCATGCCTGATGCCCACAGAGGCCAGAAGAGGGTGCTAGACGCCCAGGAACTGAAGTTATTCACAGTTGTAAGGCAGCATGTAGATGCTGGGAACCTGGGTTCTCTGAAAGAGCAGAGAGTGCTCTTAACTACTGAGCCAGCTCTCCAGCTCCAAAAGTGTGTAAATACTGTTTAAAAACAACGACTGAGTGTGACAGCACAGATCTGTGATCCCAGACTCTTAGAGAGGTTAGGGCTGAGGGAACATGAGTTTAAGACCAGGATGGTCTACATAGGTAGACTCTGCCTCAACAACAGTTACTCACCTGGGAAGGTTTTAATACTAATGGCCACCTGACCTTGAACGAGTTACTATGCTCTTACCCATCTCTTTTCAGTAACAAGAGAATTTACACCTGTTATACCAAACAGGTACTCTTTTAAGAGATAAGGGATAATTAGAACTAGTAAACAAATATCTCTACTTTTTTTAGGGAGAAAGGCTAATTTTGGTTTTGTTTTACTTATTTTTTTAACAAGAACACCCCACTCCACCGACATCACCATATAGAGTTTCTCTGTGTAAACCTGACTGTCCTGGGACAGTTGCTCTGTAGACCAGGCTGGCCTTGAACTCAGAGACCCACCTGCCTCTGCCTCCCAAGTACTGGGCTTAGAAGCCTGCGCCACCACCCTGGTTGGAACATTTCTTTCTAAGCTGCTTACCAGACACGAGAACTCAGACTGTGCTGCAAGAATGACACCACACTCCCGGACAGGTTCTAGGACAATACCTGACTTCGGGCCTTCTGTAAGCCTTTCTTCTTGTTCAGTGTGGGCTTGTTGCTCAACTCTTAGTCTGACAAAACAATCCACAGAAGGCACTGCAACGAATCCTTACCTGTCCTTTTATTTCGGTCCCAAGGTAGAGGCCACAGCTTGAATTTGTGCCAGATGAGTCATTCAAAATGTCCCTCGCCAGGTCTCACTTTATCTTGATCAGTCTGAAGAAGGCGTAAGCATCTTCCCTCCCCTGGGCAGTTTTACCCAAGGTGTCCATGGAAGCAACAACCTTTTCTAACTGCTCTGAACAAGGCATTGGCAGTCTGTTTTGGCCTCTTAGTTAGAAGCATGGTTTTCCCCTTAAGTGGAACATACCAAAGTTTGTGTGGGTCTTCATTACTTCTGTTCCTTAGCTGCTAGTAGATCCAGGAAGCTCCAGATTTGACTTTTGCGCGAGCGCACACGTGCACGCACAACCCCCCCCCCCAATCTTTGTCATCAAAACCTTCTTCTATTGTATGAAGTAATTTATACTGGATAAAGATGTGGCATTTGATGTTTTCTAAGCAACAAACTAAAGTAAGACCAAGATGAACAGGGCCTCGGCATTTATTAGAAAGCTGGCAGCCTTCAGGAACCAGAGATGCCTCTACAAATAAATACCCACTAGCCTGCCCATCGCTGTGTTTCTAAAGTTAATTTTGTTTATTTTCCCCAAACTGAAATTCTTGTACTGTCTGTATCTATTTCTCCATCTCTCCATCCATCCATCCATGTATCTATCCATCCATCCATCCATCCATCCATTTATTGTGCTTTGACGCTAGATCTCTCAGTAATCCTAACTGGCCTGGAACTCCAGTTTTAACCTATAGTAAACTACAGGTTTACTGAAAAGTAAAACAAGCTGGTTTCAAATTTGTGGCAATCTTCCCACTTCTGCCTCTCAAGCACTGGAATTACCAAGGCTAGACCCTGAATTGAAACTCTAAATACAATAATGATACACAATCCTCACAGTCTCATGTCATTATCCTCAGGCTAACAAAAAATGTCTTTTATTATCTAAGCACAGGCTGAACACCTCTGATTAAAAGCTGAAGTCCAAAATGATGCCAAATTCAAAACTGTCTAAAAATCTACATGATATCATAAATGAAAATTCTACACTTGACCTCAGGTGGGAAAGTACACAAACGGGGTTCGCCAAAACTACTTTAGAGATAAGAGTGTAGTTCTGAGGCACAGTACATGCTTTGCATGCCTGGAGCCTGCTTCAATCTCCACCATCGAAATAAAAGAAATCTTAAAGCTCAAAAATTTCAAAATATGGAGGGGTCAATGATTGCTAGAGGGATGACTCAGCAGTTAAGAGCCCTTGGCTGTTCTTCTGAAGGACCCAGGTTCAATTCCCAGCTCACAGCAGCTCACACCTGTCTGCAATTCCAGTTCCAGTGATCCAACAGCCTCACACAGATAAACATACAGGCAGAACACCAATATACATAAAATAAAAATAAATTATTTTTAAAAGTATAGCAAAACAGTTCTGGTTCCAAACATTTAGAATAAGCACAGTTGTCAAGCTCTCGAATTCTCATTTTAGACAGGATTTTACTTAGTGCAGAAATATTTGTGAAAAATCTGTGTGTACATTGTTCTTCCATCAACATGTCTGCTGTACCTGTACATCCTAAATACAACGCTAAGCATAGCTAGGGAACAGAGAGCTTAGTGTGAAAGGCAAGCATATAAGTAATCAAATCTTACACAACCTACAGAGAGAAACACCTCCTAACAATGACTGCCTGATTACTGGGCTGTTTTACTATGGCTTTGGCAGTACTGGACACTGGATCCAGGGTCTCACGGATGCTAGACAATGAACTTTCAGGTTCTTTATTTTGAAGCACGTTTCATTAAGTTGCCTAGCTAGGTAGTCCTTGACCTATTACTCCTAGCCCAGTTCTCTCCAGTAGCTGAGAATTAGCCTGAACTACCAAGGACTAGCTTAAATCGTGCTTAACATCTTGCTGACAGGTTAGTTTAACGGGTACAAAAGAATGGAGAGAGAGAGAGACAGAGAGAGAGAGAGAGAGAGAGAGAGAGAGAATATAAGCAACCGCAGGGACAGTCTCCACCCCTGCAAGCTAAGGAAGCTGAACCTGGCTTCACAGTGATAAAGAGAAAAAGCAAGGAAAAGGCCAGGAGGCAGAGGTCAGACGCCATAGCCCTTGCTGTGGATTTAGTCATTATCATCGAGGCAATGGGAACTTGCTTTTGCTTCGGGTTTGTACTGGGTAGTGAGCCCCAGCCTCACACATCTAGGCACACACTCTCTGCCTCTAAACTACATCCCTAGCCTTTTACATTTCTTCTCCTTTATAAATTTTGTGATAGATCGCAATAAAAGTTGTCCAGGTAGACTCATTCTGTATCTTAGGCAGGCCTTAAACTTGAGATCTTCCTGCCTCAGCCTCTTAAGTAACTAAGATTTTAGACTATACCATCTCCCTGGGTCCACTGTAGGACTTTTTAAGCAAAAAAAAAAAAAAAAAAAAAAAATCTACCTGATTAATTGCTGTTGAAAATGGAAGTCTATAAGTAAGACTGGCCTCAAACTTGATACAATCCTACAATCCCTCTGCTTCTGCTTCAACCTTCCAAATGCTGGAGGGGGCTGCCGAACTTAGCTACTTTCTGAAGTTTACTCCTCTGATATGAATGTAAAAAAAAGCTTGCTGAGAAATACGGCTCTGGACTCCTGTGTAACAGTAGAGCTGAGGAGATGACAGTGCAAAGAAGCGTAGGAATTAGACGCAACAAAAGCTGTTGAAGGACTGACTATCTGGGCAGGCACAGGCCAGGGTGGAGACGTAAGGCCTGGGTTCCAGCATGGACTGTTGGATGGAGAGCAAAGGCCCTCACAGAGGTGGAGAACACAGAAGCGGGGCTGGGGGGGGGGGGGCAGCAGAGAGAGGGTTACATTTAGACAGAGAGAGTTTAGGAGAACTTCTAGAGTTCTTATAGATGGCATATAGAGTCTGAAGAACAACCATGGGGGAAAAGTTGTAAAAGTTGCCAGAAATACTAAGAAACATAAGAACCATCACAATTTAGAGTGGTTCAATTCATGAGGTACATCATTGAAAGACCTCTGAAGCCATCGCAATTAGGCTGGAAAGTTCAGACAAACATATGCGGAGTTAAGTAACACAGATACAAGAGCTTGGGTAAGGAAGGCAGTTCGTGCTGCTGCAGGAATGGCAAGAACACAGCTACATTTAAAGACCGTAATCAAATCACTACTTACCTCCCAATCTCAGGAGCTTTTATTGAACTTTCTTAATTATCATCACCCTATTTGTTGAAGGTACTATACCATCTCATTTTGGTTTTGATTTGATGCAGGTAGATTTCTGAGTTCGAGGCCAGCCTGGTCTACAGAGTGACTTCCAGGACAACCAGAACTACACAGAGAAACCCTGCCAGGAGGCCGGGAGGTGGGGTGGGGAAGAATGCTGGCACTTCGGTGCTGCTCTTCCCATAGAGAAGCAAAGGCAACCACACGCACCACTTTCTCTCTGCCTTTGCTAGTCAGTGCCCTTAGCTCTGTCTATGTCCATCTTCTCTACCACAGAACCCGAGCTCAGCCGTACCAGAACTGGTCTCACAGCCCTTCACCACGGCCAAGCCCTGCCTGGGCCCAGACTGTTTCTTCTATCACCTTATCCTTTCCTAGAAGCCTATAGAATAATCCAGGACAGGAGGACTGGGAGAAGGGAGCGTGCTCTCCCTCTGTCTAATTCTTCCAAAAGAAAGCTGGAGAAATGTAGGAAAATTCCAGCCCCTGGGATTTCCCTATTCTTCCTAATAAAGGCAGTATTTCATGAATTTTATCATTACATAAGAATAGTTCCTTTTTTTTTTTTCAAGACAGGGTTTCTCTGTGTAGCCCTGGCTGTCCTGGAACTCACTCTGTAGACCAGGCTGGCCTCGAACTCAGAAATCCGCCTGCCTCTGCCTCCCAAGTGCTGGGATTAAAGGCGTGCGCCACCACCGCCCGGCAAGAATAGTTCCAATAAAAAATAGTAAATCATCTTCTGACACATACAGGGATCTCAAATCACGCCAACTAATCTAGTCTAGTCCCTGTTTCCTTTTTTCTTGGCTTATATTTATTTCTATGGGGGCAGAAGTCAGAGTGCGTATGCATGAGCCAGAGTACAGCAGGTAGCAGTCAGCTTCCTCCTTCAACCACGTGGTTCTTAAATCGAGCTCAGGGCATCATGGTGGCAAGTGCCTTTACCACTGAGTCGTCACACTGGCCTAGTCCTTGTTTTCTACTTGTAAACATGAGCGGCAATGACTGAATCTGCTCTTTTCTTGGAGGGGTGGCATGAGCCAGGTCACCTTCTTCTGAGCCAACACTGACATCCACACTCGGGAGGAGGTAGCCTGCGGTGATCCTCAGCTCGGGGTGTTTGTGAGCACCCCAACTGCTTGTGCTAGGTCTAGAATGATCATCCTCATATTACAAACACAATTATACCAAAGAAGCCAAGCACTCCAGGTGTTCTCCCTGCTGGAAACCGGATCCTACCTCTTCAGCCACAGGTCACTGTACAGTAGGAGCCTTACTGGAATCCTGCCCTAGCAATATAGAAAGAAATATGGCTACTCCCAAAAGGACATTAGAGAGGGCCATGGGCTGGATAGAAGATGCTCTTGTCTCTGTATGTCTCCCTGATTAATTAGTTCTTGGGTTTTGTTGTCTTATTTTTGACTTTGTGTCTCTGTGTACCTATTCATATATAAATGTGCATAAACATGTGAGCATGTGAGCATGTGAGCATGTGTGTGTGTGTGTGTGTGTGTGTGTGTTTGTGTACACAGATTGTCATCATGTGTCTTCTTCAGTCATGTTCCACCGTACTTTTTGAGACAAGGTCTCACTCAGCCAGGAGTTCACGGATCAACTAGACTGACTAGTCAACAAGCACCAGGATCCTCTTTTCTCTCCTCCAAGTGCTGAATTACAGGAGTCCCGCTACAGAGCCGGGCTTCTCACATACACGGTGGAGAGTAAATTTAGGTCCTTTTTGTGTTTGTCTTTTTGAGGTGCTGCGGGCTCACTCTTAACATCATCCCTATTATTTGTTTTTAATACACCTACTATAATAAGTGAGGGGTAACCATCATATGTTTGTTTATCTATTTACATGGCTATTGTCACATATAATATCAATTGTATACTATAAACCCCTTGAAGGCAGAGAAAGGGTTTATGAACCTTACTATTCAGTGTCATATACTAAAGTACATCTAAGAAGCTCTTAATAGAGTTTTATTTGCTGATTGTGATAACAAGAAATCTGGAGGAAACTATTTATGTTAAGTAGTATCTCTGAGTGTAGACCATCTGCAGCAACACACGAAACCAGAGACAAAGGACACACAGGTGTGCACACACACCTCTTCTGGGGCAGAAAATCAACAGTATGAACCAACTAGGGACTGAAACAAGATTAAAGATTCTCTAAATTAGTGGAGACATTACCTTCCACACCCAGGAGTGACTCACATCAACTCCATCTGATACAGAGTCCAAATTGACAAAATACGGTGCAGAAAACAAGCAACGCCATGGAGAACATGCCAATTAACAGCCAGAAAGTCACAAGCTCTGCCAGAAGGGGTCAAAACCTAGTGAATTCTGAAGTAGGCTTAAAATAAAATACCTCTACACCAGATTAAAAGTAAAAAAAAAAAAAAAAAAAAAACCAAGCAAGTAGGGGACAGAGAACCTGATACCTCTTTTGGATATAAAGGTCAGATAGACTGAAGGACATCGTCAGCACCTGAAAGGCAGCGACTCTACTGAACTTGCTAAGGTACAGCAGAGAGCTCTGAGTCACATTCACTGCCAGACTGCCAAAACAAACAAGAAGCTGTATCTTCCACAATAGCCCTCTGTCCAGTCTTGCAAAGAACCCAGGTCTTCAAAAGCCTTGTACAAATGGAATGGGCTATACTATTCTTCCTAGAGTACTCAGCAACATGGGTAGTGAGGTTACTAATGAGGTTTACGTAGAAGCTAGGCCTTGAGGTTTCCAAAACTGGACTTTCTGTACTAGATGGGAGAGGGATTAAAGATCGAAGGTGAGAAGGGCTGTTCCTCTCTGTGTCAAGAGTAAGATGTCTTTGTCTGGGGCTGAGAATACAGTTCAGTGACATTGGTTCAGTGATAATGGTTCACTCGGCATTTACACAGGCTGTGGGTTAAGACCCCAGCATCTCAGAAAGACAAACAAAAGCCCCTATCCACCAAATTAGTTCATACAGAAAAGAAATGGTTTCTTCAGAGCACTCTGTTGATATAAAATACAAAAATTACATATATAGCTTCTTTACAGAAAGAACAAATGGTTTTGCTCAAGGTACAAAATACAAGCGAACCAGAAAGCTAGGTGCGAAAGTTTTGGGTTTTGCTTTTTTTTTATTTTTTATTTTTTGACAAGATCTTTTTATTCATTATTCATGCATCAACCATATACTAGAGGGTAGAAGAAATGGTTCAGCAGTTAAAAATATATACTCCTTAACTCCAGTTCTAAGAAACCTGATCCCCTCTTCTGGATTTGGTGGGTACCCACATACCTGTTGCACATACCTACACGTAGGTTTTTTGTTTGGTTGGGTTTTTTTGTTTTGTTTTGTTTTAAACTATGCTAGAAATCTCTCTGATCCTAGATCAGTCTACTTATTTCCCTCGGTATCTTGGACAGGTTACCGAATGCTTCTGCAACTGGAGAAAAAGTGGGGGGGGGGGGGGTAGAGAAAGAGGGGGAGGAAGGATATATATCCACCCAATATCCTTTTCTCTTCCTGATTCTTGATATAGCTTCAAATCCCTCTTCTCAGAAAGCAGAAGTTCCCTAAAGTTTTACCCCTCTTACCAACCAGTTCAACCACCTGCATTCTTACCTCCATTTGATTTTCTAAAAGTGTGTGTGTGTGTGTGTGTGTGTGTGTGTGTGTGTGTGTATGCATGCACATCAGGTTTAGTTTTTGTTTTGTTCAGTAGATCAGATGCTCCAAACATGTCTCCTTTCTTTTAGTTGTATTCTCTCTCCTTTTGCACAGCTCATGGGCATTCTCAAGTCTCACCGACAACAACATTACAATAGAGAAAGCTAGCCGGGCGGTGGTGGCGCACGCCTGTAATCCCAGCACTCTGGGAGGCAGAGGCAGGCGGATTTCTGAGTTTGAGGCCAGCCTGGTCTACAGAGTGAGTTCCAGGACAGCCAGGGCTATACAGAGAAACCCTCTCTCAAAAAAACAAATCCAAAAAACCAAAAAAAAAAAAAAAAAACAAAACAATAGAGAAAGCTAGGCAAAGCTAGCCGTGGTGGCAAAATCCTTTAATCTCAGCACTCAGGAGGCAGAAGCAGGTAGAACTCTTGAGTTAGAGGCCAGCCTGGTCTACAGAGTGAGTTCCAGAACAGCCAGGGCTACAGAGAAGCCCTGCCTCGTGGGGTGGGGGTGGGGGTGATTGTGGCTCCTGTTTGTAATCCCAGTATTCTGAAGCAAGAGAACCACAGGATCAAGGCCAGCCTGGACTACAGAAACCCTTATTAGAAAGTAAATAAACAAATAGATCTCTACCTTATATCCACCTCTTTTAAAGATCACTATACTCTATTTCCTTCAAATCACAGTTTTAAAATGCCTGAGTAAGAGTGACCTGAAAGTGACACACCTACAGTTCCTTCTGGCTTTAGTCTCTACAGAATCTGACACTGAGACACACCCTCCATACCACAGCCTTCTAGAAACTTCTCTTCGGTTCCTCCTAATTCTCTGGCCTCTCCCTTCTGGAAGACAATTTCTTCCCAAGAACCATCTATCTACCTCTGCTCCAGAAAGCATCCTCCTTATAGAGGGCATTTCCGTCTCCAGCTCTTTCTCTCTATACCCACTCCTTAGGTAACCTCCCTTACTATGTCAGTGGCTTTGATTAGCTGATCCAGTCCCTGCCTCATCTACAGTTCAATATTCCACATTCCAGACCACTACTAGCTGCATCAAGGCCACTATCCCTCACAAGCCTTGAACTCAACTCACCCCCACAGAACTCAAAACCTTCTTCTGCACCTTTACAGCCATCATTTAACCACAACTACCCCCTCCCCTTAGCCCCCCTATTTTAGTTTGTGACAACACCCACCCAGTGTGACACCCAAGTCAGAAGCCCACAAGTCAACTCAAGCTCTTCTTCTCCATGATATACCACATCCACATCCACACGGGCCTAACCCTGAGCACTCCCGACTTATCTCTGCTTCATTAGTATTAGTATTTTCATGGCCCACTCTCTGACTCCATTGCTGTGACAGACTCCTTACTGGCTTGTCCTTATTACTACCCTACTCCAATCTACCTTCATACTGCTTCCAGATAGGAAGTGTTCCTAAAATGTAGACCTAATCATAATTCTTGCCTAAAAACCTCAATGCTCCCACAAGCCTTTACAAAAAAGAAGTCCAAACTACAGGCTAGCACACAAGGCCATTGTAGCCTACCCAAGCTTTCCTGCTCGGCTCCTTCTGTCCCACACCTGACACCCCAATCCCACCCATGCTCTCTTCTTCCTCTAAGCTCTTCCATCCCCCTCACTCTGCATGCTACCCAAAATGCCCTTTCCCCAGCCTTTTTGCCAAAAGAGACAATACCCAGCTTACTGTCCCTCAGATGCCTCACCAGCCGCCGTCTTACCTTGGCTATTCTGGGTACCACAATACCACACATCAGCATTTATTTACATGACAATGCTCCCTGTAACTAACCAGTGCTAACGGT
Organism: Apodemus sylvaticus; assembly: GCF_947179515.1. Taxonomy (NCBI): domain Eukaryota; kingdom Metazoa; phylum Chordata; class Mammalia; order Rodentia; family Muridae; genus Apodemus; species Apodemus sylvaticus. Next base: position 137,373,698 of record NC_067474.1, read on the forward strand.
CATCCTACCAATGCCCCCCACCCCCACCTCAACAGTAAGATCAGAGAGGCAAGGACAAGGACCTTTGCTTCCTCAACACTTCACCTACTCTGCTTCAGAATACAAAGTCGACAGATATAACACACAAGTCCTCCAAGGGCCTGTCTTACAAATTCAATAGTCATATCCTTTTAAAAGGATACTTATAGAGAAAGAAGAGGTTCTTTCTAAAGAAGTTCTAGGGTGAGAATTAATTATTTCATTTCTTTCTTCCCCTTCCTTTTTTCTTTTTTAAAAGGTTTGTTTGGGTATTTTGCCTGCATGTCTGTATGGTTGTGTACCATTTGTGTGCCTAGCGCCTGAAGAGCCCAGAAGAGTGTCAGATGCCCTGGAACTGGAGCTACAGGTGGTTGTGAGTCACCATGTGAGAGCTGGGTATAGAACATGGGTCTTAACATGGTCCTCTTAACGCTAAACCATCTCTCCAGCACCTAATTCTTAGTTTTGAAGGCAAAGCCTTATAGGTTAGCAACATTAGTATCTAAATTTAAAGTCAGGAATGGAGACATGGGCCAGCGGCTAAGAGCGCCTGCTACTCTCACAAAGGACCTAAGTTCTGTGAAACTTAGCGTTCTGTGAAACTAGAACTTCTTTAGAACATCTGTGTCCGATGGCTCACAAATCCCTGTAACTCCAGCTCCAAGTGATAAAAAATTCTGATTTTCATGAGAACCCAAATGTATATACACCCACAACTTAGACACACATACATAATTAAAAATAAAAAATAAATCTTTTTTTAAAATCCTTAAATGTAGTTAGTATACCTGCCCCATGTCTGTCTGTCTGTCTGTCTCTGTGTGTCTGTGTCTCTGTTTCTCTCTCTCTCTCTCTCTCTCTCTCTCTCTCTCTATGTGTGTGTGTGTGTGTGTGTGTGTGTGTGTGTGTGTAATTAAAGGTGGTTGTGAACAATCTTACAATCTCTCCAGCTCTCTATCACCTCTTAATCTAGTTTCATGACTCAACTGCAGTATCAGCCTCTAGACTCTAGGATCTAGAGTGCCCGGTCCTGGAGTAGAGTCTCACCCTCCTCACTCCTGCCCAGCATATGAAACACAGGTGTTTGCATTCACATAAACGTTTTACCTTTTTCTTTGTCCTCTCTCTCTGCATGCTCCTGAGCAGCGTGTGTGTGTGTGTGTGTGTGTGTGTGTGTGTGTGTGTGTGTGTACTCACGTGTGCCTGTGGAAGCCTGGCAGTTGTTCTTCCTCAGTCACTCCCTCCTTATTCACTAGGCCACCAATCAGCTCGTCTATACCTGCGATCGACCCACATACATGCCTGCACTGTGGGACCTGAAGCTTCTCAAGAACTTTATCCACAGAGACTTTTGTTTTTACTTCTCTGTTTAGTTGTTTGATAGTTACATTTGTTTGCTAGTATGTTTGTTGTTTGTTTGGGGTTTTTTATTTGGTTGGTTCCATATTGGTTTAGTCTGGTCTGGTTTGGTTTGAGGACAGACAGGGCATCATGTACCCAGGGCTACTGGGCTGGAACTCACTATGTAGTTAAGGATAGTTTAAATTTCTCATCCTCCTCTCACAACTCCTGAGTGCTGAAATTAGAGGCATTCAACTCATCAGTATATGAAGGACTAGGACACAAGCCCGGGGCTTCCTGAGTGTCAAAGCACAGCTGAGCCACGTCTTATTTTGTTATGTTGACACAGAGACTCTTTTGACCTAGTGACTCCTGCCTCAGCCCTCTAATGCTGATTTTATAAAATTGCTTTTTCTTTACCTTTCTTTTTTTCTCTCTCACTCTCTTTCTTTCCTTTTCCTCCTCTTTCTCTTCTTCCTCCTCCTCCTTTAGACAGAGTCTTAGGGGCTAGAGAGATGGCTCAGCAGTTAAGAACACTAGCTGCCCTTCCAGAGGACCTGGGTTCAATTCCCAGTAACCACATAGTCACTCACAACTGTATATACATTAAAAATAAATAAATTAGGGACCCAGAAAAGGGGAAATCATTTGCAATGTAAATAAAAATAAATAAATAAATAAATAAAATAAATAAATAAATAAATATCTTCCTAAGCAGCCCAGGCTAGCCTCAAAGCCCTCCTTCTTACCCACCACGAGGCCCCAGTCTACTCCTAATCAACCTCATTCTTTCCATGCTTCTAAGTGTTCCACCATCCCCCACCCCCATACCACTTACTCCAACACAGTCGCTCTCGTAGGCATTCATAAAGCATCACGTACAGTGGGTTTATTCATTGTTGTTGATTGACTACAAAGTACAGCCAAAGAAAATTACTTCCTATGTCTCAATCAACCTTCTCCTTTAGATTAAAAACTGTCTGAACTCCAAAAGGCAATCCAAACAAGCTTATTCTTAGCATCAACACAAAGCAACCGTGTTTATCTTTCTGAGGAAAAATTACTACAAAAAAGTATTCTAGCAAGACAGAACCCAGCAATACAGCTGGCAAAGCCCTGTCCAAAAGATGATGACTGACCAATTAATTAACTTGTCTTAGGTTACTTGCCAAATTATCCCTGATAATTGGAACATCCCTGATGATTGACACACAGTCATACAAAACAATTTTAAAAAGAGAAAGAAATATGCATGCTATACATAGAGAAATTTACACTGTAACAAAATTTTATTCAGCCAGAACAAGTGGAAGGAACTGACCACAAAACTTTGTCCTTGAGCTCTATCTGTTGGTATACACACACACACACACACACACACACACACACACACACACGCACTCGTACAAAAACCCTCTATAAAAAAAAAAAAACCCTCTATAGATACATATTCCCATATGTTATAATTTTCTTCATTAAATACTAGATATATTGCTTCTGTAAGATGAGCTTTTTACTATGTGTTTATGTATGTGGTGTGCCTGCAAGTGTGTATGTGTGTTCACACACAGAGGTTCTAGGTTCAATCCCTAGACATTTCTGTTCCCTGGTATACACTCTTAAGTGTTCTTTCCACCAAGACCTCTAAGACCTAAGACAGGCACTGAAAACTTAAAAGTAACAGACATAGCTACTCATCTCCCTGGCCTGTGGTATGTCACTTGTCAAGCTAGCTCAAGACCAAGGCCGTGGTTCCCCGTGAGCACTGCTAGCACATGTACACATTTTATTATTCTAACAGCACGGTGTGGCCAAAGCTTGTGATTCCCCAGCAGCCAGACCTGACTCACACTCTGAACTAACAGTGTCCAGAAGCAGCGACTGCTTCGTTGTCTGTCTAGAAGTGACCCACCCCCACCCCAGGACTTTTGTTCTACAAGGAAACTTAAAAACTGGGTTTACTTTTTTTGGTTAATTTTGTTTTGAGACAGGGTTTCTCTGTGTAACCCTCCCTGACTGTTCTGGAACTCACTCTGTAGACCAGGCTGGCCTTGAATTGAACTCAGAGATCCACCTGCCTCTGCCTGTCAAGTGCTGGAATTAAACACCTGTGCCACCACACCAGGCCAAACTGAGCTTACTTTTAACCAAAGAGTATTACTTGAGTAGGAAATTCCAAATCCTCAGTCTACCCTTCCCACCGTGTTAGCAAGTCACAGTCCTGGCCATGCACTGCTCTGTGTAAAATGCTCAGAGACTTACATGCCACAAACCTCCCCATAACTGGGAGGGGGAGGGAGGGACAATACACATCTTTAATCCCAGCATTTGGGAGGCAAAGGCTGGCGGATTTCTATAACTCTAAGACTAGCCTGGTCTATATAATGAGTTCTAGGCCAGAGAGGACTACATGGCAAAACTCTGTCTCAATTGAACAAAAGGAAAAGAACTTTTCCACAGTTCAGAACTGCAGAACTGTAAGGCACTTCAGCGTGTGCCTGTTGCTCAGAAGCTAACAGCCAGCAGTGACACTGACAGACAGCTCCCCGTCACAATCACCTCACTAAGCCAAGTTGAGGCTCTGAACGTGAGGCCTCCTCTGTGCCGATGGAAAACCCTCACCCAGAGCTCTGAAGCCTGTGCTGTACTTGGTCCTGTGTCTAAACATACCAGTCGTACTAATACGGAATGGACAGGGTTCTGCTACGAAGCTCAAATAAGATGAGTATGAAATGGCTTTGAAAATGTAAGTTATGCCCATGAAAATTGTTAAAAACAGTGGTAGCATAATGTATGCCGATAACTCATCTGTATTCTCATTAATTCCATAAATCAATGATTGATTTTAACAGATGAAAACCTAAAGATAAAAGTGAGTCAGCAATGTTTCTGGGGTACAGCAGAAAGTGGAGCCCAAATCTGGAATCAAAGTGTTTTTTACTATTATCAAATTGTCTCATCAGGGGAGGGAGGGAGGGAGAGAGAGAGAGAGAAAGAGAGAGAGAAAGAGAGAGAGAGGGAGAGAGAGTACATGTGTGTATGTATGCTTATGTGTGTATATATCTTACATGTAACTGTACAGTTACTTTCTGTGGTATGCTGAACATCAATACTAACCAGTTGCAGTCACTTTCTGCGCCTGGTGAACACATCTAACAAGAACTCCAAGTCAACCCTGAACTCTGTAAATAACCATACAGAAGACATGTGAAATCACGTTGAAGTGTGAATGTTCTTTTATTCCTAGTCCAGGTTGGCACATGAGGACTTTAATTTCCAAAGTTTTGTGAAAAGACAAAATCTAATTCTGAACTGGCATTAGTACTACCCTGTAATGCTAGCGCTTGGAACAGACAGGAGATTTGGGAGTTAAAAGCCAGCTTCAGCTACATACCCAGCCTAGACTGAGAACCTGTCTTAAAATTAAAAGCTGGTACGGTGGTACCAGGGTTATCCAGTAAGACCCTGAACAAACATAAGGACAAAGCCGGAACTTGCAGTGAGCTCACAGAGACCGTCTTTGTCCTCATGTCCCATAACTGCTTGTGTACATCTTCGCCTTGCTAGATGTGAAAAACCAGGGCAGGACCCAGACCTCATTCACAAGCCCAGCAATGAGATTTAATAGTCGCTCGTTGAGGGATGGAAGGGGTTCTCCTGGTTACTGCCCACTCTGAAATGTTAGCATCTGGTTATCTAATGCCTCTTGTTTATTGGCCAGCTCTCTGAAACAGCCTTTGGGATGCTTGGGAAATGAAGGAGAGCATTTACATCCATGCTGAATCTTCTAGTCCTGCCAAAACTATGCTCACTACCATCATAGGGTAATAGCTGCCAAGCAGTTCTGGAAAATCCTGACAACCACTCCTAATAAAGGTGCTTTATACACTGCTCTGGTCAGTTCATACTGCAAATGCATTATTTGTCATTTTAGTCTCTTCTAGGAGCAACTTATACAGCTGAGAACTTCAGTCCTCCCTCTTGCAATGGAAATCCAAGTTTATTTTACATAATAATTCTTCAAATTATTACAACAAGGATGCAACTATTCAGAAGCCTGCCAACGAAGCCAATAGTAATATAAATTTCCCCCACATCTCTCCAAAACTATATTATGTGTGTATATGTATGTGTACATGTGTGTGTTTGTGCTGTGTGTACATAGGGTTTTTTTGAGACAGGGTTTCTCTGTGTAGCCCTGGCTACACAGAGGTAGTGGATCCCACTACCTCTGCCTCCCAGGTACTGGGATTTAAGGCATTTGCTACTACCCTACCCGGCAACTTTTTTTATTTTGAGACATGGTCTCACTACAACCCTTGGCTAGCCTCCAACTCAAAGATTTATCTGCCTCTGCCTCCCAGGTGCTGGAATTAAAGGCATATATGTTGCCTTTAATTATCATTAAAGGCATGCCGAATGTTTTTAAGATTATTTGTTTATGTGTATGTATGTGCCTCCATAAATCATGTGTACCATATTTGTGCCTGGTACACAAGGACACGGAGAGAGGTTTGTCAGATCCCCTAGAACTGAAGTTACAAGAGAGTGTAAGCTTGGAACTGAACCCTGCTCCTCCCCAAAAGAGAAACACAAGCTCTTATCTGCTGAACCATCCCTCCAACCCCAGAGTTGTTTTGTTTTTTCCTTTTTTTAGACTGATAGGATGGGGACTGGAGAGATTATTCAGCAGTTAAGAAGATCACCTGTTGCTCTTGCAGAGGTCCTAGGTTTGATTCTCAGCACCCATACGGAGACTCCCAACTATCCCGAACTGCACTTCCAACGGGGGATCCAACACCCTCTTCCTTCCTCCTCCAGTACCAGGTACACATGTGGTACACAGCCTTACATGCAAGCAAAAACCTCATATACAAAAATAAATTAAATTAAAAAGAAATAAGAATAAAGTGTGTTTAAGAAAGAAATAGGCTTGTGTCTGAGAAGAATCAAATTCCTACACACTGGAACAAAGTCCATCAGAGTAAAGACTGACGGAGTGAGACAGAGTGAGACCAAGTGAGCTGCCTGAGAGGTCTGAACGCCTGCTGGTAACCCATCCAGGAACAACCCTACTTCCTCTCTGCTATAACAGGGGAGACCAACTTCCCTTCAGCGAGAAGACATCAGCAAGCAACTTGACCCTGGGAGGTACTGAGATTTCTTCCTACTTGTGTTTTAATTCTGCTGGTTGAAAGCAGTCAAAGCCAGTGACAGTCCCAGCGTATCCTCCCTCTGAGGAGGGCAAAGCAAAAGCCTGCAAAGAAAACTTAATGGAACCATTCAGCGAACAGCAGTTTTTCAAAGAAGTTCAGCCGCACAACCTAACCTCTTTGTGCTCTGCAATAATCCCCATTTCTTAAGAGAAGGGGCGGGGGCTGACAGAAAACTCCCTGTAGACAGGAAAACTGGACGGCTCACAGGAGCTGGTACAGCACAAACAAATAGAAGCCCTAGTGGGTCTTTTATCATTTCATCTGATTTCCCCCACGCTGCACTCCCAAGTAGAGGTCTAAAGTGTGTGTGTGTGGGGGGGGGTGCAGGGAGCAGGAGGGGGCTTACAGTTTTGTCTTTAATGTCCCTACACTGTGTAGGTGGTGTGAACAAGCTGGCTGGCCTTAGTCATAAGGGGTGAAAATTTCTCTCCTTCACATGGAAGGAAAGTCACAAGAGAACTGCTTCTAAAGAGGAGGGTGGGGAGGTGCCTGCCTGGGAAGTTTCTGGGAAAATCAACATCTCCAAAGAAAATGCAGTCCAGAGCACACGCAAGATAAACCAGGGCCGGGGGCCCAGGGCCACGCACCCCTGCCTTCCACGAGAGGCGGTTAGGGAAAGGCAGACCGCAGCCCTGCTGGCCTGTCAAAACTTTCTCTGCGTGCACTCGGCGGAGATTAGGCATTAACTCGCTGAACTGCTTCGCAAGACAGCCTCCAGGGGCTGAAATCCGAGCTCCGAGACCAATCTTTATTTCTGAGGGGAAGGAAAAATAATAATAACTAGACCCCTGCCTCAACCTGGCAGGCCCAGACATTAAGGGGGGTGGCGATGGGGTGGGGAGGCCTCGCCACGGAAATCTGCACACTCACCGGCCACGCCGCCCACCCGACCCCCACGACCCCCGGGTGCTCGGCGTCCTAGGCTCCCGCGCGACTCCTCCGAGAGTCAGGGAGACAAAAGCGGGCGGGCGACCCCCGGAGAGCCGCCGCAGGGAAGCTCGCCCCGGGAAACCGAAGGAGAGCGTCTCCCTCGAGCCCAACTCCTCCTCCGCCGGAGTCCCACAGCAGGCGGTCTCCCGAGCCAGCTCCACGTCTCTCCTCCTTCGGATCCGGCCAGATAATAGAGCAAACAGTGTGACTGAGATAGGAGAGCGCCGAGCGCCGGCCGGGGAGCGCGGCTCCCGAGCCTTATCTCAACTCTCCAGAAGCCGGCCCCGAGCGGCGGCCACAGCTCCCGGCCCGCCCGGCCCGGCCCGGCCCCGCGCGGGTGGACGCGCCCCCCGCCCGCCTCCCCACCTGCAGCCGGCCGAGCCGCGGGCCTCCGGCTCCGGCCAGCGCCGGCCCGGCCGCAGCCTCACCTTTGTAGCGCTCCAGCACATCCTCGTACGCCTGCACGAACTCCTTCTCCTGGCTGCGGTTGGCCGGCTGCTGACCCGGCACGTAGCCGGCCATGGCTGCCCGCGCCGCGCTCTGCCCGGGCCCCGAGGGGCGCCGGCTCCAGGCCCGCGCGCTGAGGCGGCAGAGGCGGCGGCGGCCCCGGCCCCAGCCTCGGCCTTTGTGCTGCTCGGCGGCGCCTTCGCTCTCTCGCTCTGGGCTCTGCGTCCGGTCTCGCCCGGCCCTGCAGTCGCGCTCGGCTCCCTCAGCCCGCTCGCACCCGGCCCGCTCGCGCACCGCCGGTCCCGGCTCGCGTTTCCGCCTCCCCACCCCTCGGCTCCGCTCCTCCCTCAGCCCGCCCCGGCGCGACGGCGGAGGCGCCTCCTGTCAGGAGCGCCAGGCCGGGCCGGTTCCCCGCCCCTCAGCCCGCCGCCTCCGCCGCCGGGCGCGTCCTCAGCCCCGCGGCTGCAGCCTGCTGGGCCGGGCGAGCCGCCGACCACCGCCCGGGCGGGCCGCGGGCCCGAGCCGGACACCGACGAGGGAGGCCGGACAGCCGACGCCTGAGGCCCGCCGCCAGGAGGCCCCCCTGAGGCCGGGCGGGCCGCAGCGGCCCGGAGACCCCCGGGCCGACCCAGGCCGGGCCGCAGCCCCGCTCAGCGCTGACCTACACCGGCAGCCGGGACAAAGGAGGGAGCCACGGGCTGGGCCTGTGCGGCTGCGGGAGAAGGTCCTAGAGAAAACCTTGAAGGCCGGCGGAGAGCAAAAGACCAAGATGCCTCACATCCAAGGCCACACAGCTCCAGAACCGAGACAAGGACAAGACCCAGCCAGGACTGATATGCGAGGCTGAAGGGAACAGCCCGACCACAAAGAAGCCCGGGAACAAAGGGTTGTCCAGAAACAGGCGAAACTGAAGTGGAAGCGAGGGGGACAGAGCCATCACCATAAAGTAAACCAGGCCAAGGAGCACAGCCTGAGAAATGACAACGGAGAGAGCCATGAAAACAGGATTCTGACTGCACAGGGGGGAGGGCATAAATCCAGGGGGAGAGACCCAATAGGATTACTAAACTGTGACAGCCCTCTCCACAGAGCGACTTAGATCAAAAGGGAGAAATGTGGGAACCTGACGCTGCACCCGGACTGTCAGGGAACAAAGAAAGGATTCTGGAGCAAAACTGGTTAGGGCAACACGAGGCAAGCCAGGAGCCAATTATTCTCAGCCCTAGAGAAAGAAGAAAGGAAACGTCAATATGAGCGGGGATTCATTTAGGACCACTTTGTGAAGGGGTTCCCAGCTCCATCAGGTTCCCTATACAGTTTATCATTCAATCCCAAGAGTCATGGGTTGACTGGAACCAAAAGTAATGAATGAGGAATTCCAAGATGGTAGCTCACACCTGTAATCCTAGACCTCAGGAGGCTGAAGCAGGAGATTTGCTACAAGTTCTAAGTCTGTCCGGGCCTCACAGTAAGACTGTTTCAAACAAACAAAATGATACTTTTAGCCCACCTTTGGCCCATTCAACCGTCGTTGACTTGTTTTTCCGGGAACAGGGAAATGGTTGTGGTAATAACTTACACTAGTAAATATCACAGTAAAGGCACATGAGCAGGCAGAAAAAGATTTCATGTGGCATTGAGCAACCAAAATTATCGATTGGAATCCCATTTCAGTTCTCATTCTTCAGGATTTGAAGTAGGAGCCTCTTACCCTAGGGCAAGGATTGTAGCTTTGTACCTTTTGAGTAAGTATTTGGTCAGCCCTTGCTCAGCACACTAATTACGTGAAATGATGCTTTTCACTAATAGGTGCAATCATAGCTTTCCACATCGCGAAGCAGGTGAGCAAATAATTAATCATATCTCTTCCCATCAATTTGTGCTGAACTTCCCAAGCTCTGTACAGAGAAGGCTGAAAGGACATGGGAAATCCTCGGGGCAGAATGTTCATTTTTTTTCAGTTTTACTCTGTGCGCACGCGCGAGTGTACACACACACACACACACACACACACGCGCGCCACAGTTCACTGATTGAGGTCAGACGCTAATGAGCTCAGTCTAGAAATACAAAGAGAATAAGTCTTAGCGGTATTTTTTTTTTCTTAAAGAGTAAAAGGCATTTAGCAGAGAAGAAGGAGCCGGTATGGTACTTGATAGCAAGCGCTTACGGTTTTTTTTTTTTTCTTCTTTTTTAAAACAGCAGATAATAATAGAGATTGCTAATTCTGGAGCTCCTGGCTGTATAAATGCTGAGTCACTGCATTTCCTATACTATTTTACACCCGGAGAGCTAAGGAGGCCTGGATGCAAATGCACATCCACAGGCCTCCACCCTTAGCCCTTTACCAACACCTCCCTCCTCCCTCAGTTCCTCGCAGCAAACAGACAAGTGCCCCCATCCCCTCCTAGGATGCATGCACCAGTTGGTGAGCAAGTTCCTCAAGAACTATGACTGATAACTTGCCAAAGCTTTGGAAATTCTCCATTAGGAGGGAATAGTATACTGTACTAAACAGGTTCCATGGGGAACTGGGATGCTTGGGAAGATAAAGCAAAGGTTGAGATTCCTATTAAGAAACACAGTAAAAAAAAAAGCATGCATGGTGGTGTATGCCTTTGATCCTCGCGCTGAGGCAAAGGTGGGGCGGGGCATCTCAGTGAGGTAAAGGCCAACCTGGTCTACACTGTGACACGGCTACAGTGTGAGACCCGGTGCTCCCACCCCACCCCCACCCTCAACAAAAAGAGAAAAGAACACAGGAAAGCCACAAGCAAACCAGTAACCAGGCATTCGGAAGGCTGAGGCAAGAGGATTGTAAATTTGAGGGCAGCCTAAACTATATTTATATATGGTGACACCCAGCCTCAAAAAGGAAGAAAATAAAGGAAACCTGGTAATTAGGAAGAAGCTTGGGTTTGCAGGGTGGCTAGAGTGCCTCTCTCCAACCCAAGTTGCTTTCTAGATGAAATTTGCATTTAAATACTCCCCAGAGAGTTTGAAGAGAAGCATTCTTCTAATGAATGAGAAAGGGGAAGTCCACAGGTTTGGCTGACATTCCCGTTTTATACAGAGAAATTTTTACTAGGCTAGAGGGAACAAAGCTACTTGGGGGGAGGGAAGAAAGTCTACCAAAGTGCAATTTTTGTTTTTGTGTTACTTTTTTCAAGCAAGAATCTAAGTTTATTGCCAAACCATGCAATCCAGAAGCTCTGAGGCTTTCGTGGGCTGCTGTTGAATTTTTAAAGAGGTTGGTTGCTTTGGAAGAATCATACAGCAGGACGGACTCAGGAGGACATCTAGTGGCAGAGGTGGGTAATGCAAAAAAAAAAACCAATCTTTAAGAATCCTCCCCTTCTTGTCAAGTGCCTCTCCCCCCAGAGCCTCAACACATCTTTCAGTCCTCAGATATGCTCTTTATCTCAGAGCCTTCCCACCTGGTCACCTGGTTTTCTCCAAAACTATGCTCTCATTGTTTCTCTCCTTTAGCATGACTCACTTCTACTCTGGGAAACTCTAAAAGCTTCCTCAACTCCTGTGCTCAGCAAAAAACACTTAACTGAGCACTACCTTGAGCCTTCTTTTATATATGTTTAAGGTAGGTGTGTGTGTGTGTGTGTGTGTGTGTGTGTGTGTGTGTGTGTGTGTGTGTGTTCAGTGTGGATGTCTGCAGAGGCCACAAGAGGGTGCCAGATTCCCTGGAGATAGAATTACAGGCAGTTGCCAGAAGCCAGTCCTGTGGGCTGGAAACTTCTCTCCTTTATTTGGTTTCTGTTTTGTCTTGTTTTGTTTTTAAGATTATTTTATGATTATGAGCACACCATAGCTTGTCTTCAGACACACCAGAAGAGGGCATCAGATTTCATTACAGATGGTTGTGAGCCACCATGTGGTTTCTAGGAATTGAACTTTGAGAGACCCCAACCCCCAAACTCAGGACCTCTGGAAGAGCAGTCAGTGCTCTTAACCACTGAGCCATCTCTCCAGCCCCTCCTTTTACATTTGTTTTAATTTGTTTGTTTTACAGCACCGGATGTCCCGGAACTCTCAATATAGGCCTGGCTGGCCTGGAACTAACAGATCACCTGCCTCTGACTCCTGGATACCAGTATTAAAGGCATTCGACACCACACCCAGTCTTTTTATTGTGGGACAATCTCTCTCTAAATTGCCCAGGAAAGCTTTGAACTTGCGATTCTCCTAGGTTAACCTCTCTGTTTACTTTTTTATTAAGGACAATTTGTTTAAAGCCTCCTGAGTAACTGAGACTATAAGCCTGTGCCACCACACTGTCCCCTTTTCTTTATTTCTTTCTTACTACATTTAATTTTTTTTTCATGCATAGGGACATGTGTGCATGCCAAGGCATAGGATAGGCATGGAGGTCAGATGACCAGGTGTGAGCATTGGTTTTCTTCATCAAACCTCATTCTTGTTTCTTTAAGGCAAGGTCTTTCTCTCTTCTTCCTTTGAAAGTTCCCATAAGGCTGCCCTTGACCCTGAAATCCTATTGCCTCAACCTCAGTTACAGGCATACATTGCCAACTTACCTTTTTGTTTTTTAAGTAGTTTTTTGTTTTAATTTTATGTGCAGGAATGTTTTGCCTACAGGTATGTATGTATGTATGTATGTATGTATGTATACAAAACAGTGCCTACAGAAATCCAAAGAGAGTCGGGTGGTGGTGGCACACGCCTGTAATCCCAGCACTCTGGGAGGCAGAGGCAGGCAGATTTCTGAGTTCGAGGCCAGCCTGGTCTACAGAGTGAGTTCCAGGACAGCCAGGGATACACAGAGAAACCCTGTCTCGAAAAAACCAGATCCAAAAAACAAAAACAAAAATCCACTCCCTTCATCTCCAACTACTGAAAGCCTATAGGGAAGCTCACTGTCAACTGTCAACGTGTGAAGCTATTTTTAACCAGCCCAGGTAGTTCTCAAGAATCCTGCCTTTTAGCTGAGTGGTAGAGGAGGCCTTTAATCCCAGCACTCCTGAGGCACTCTGAGTCTTTGAAGCCAGCCTGGTCTACATAGTGGCAGGACAGCCTGAGCTACATAGTTAGATGCTATGTTCTCAGAGAAACAAAACTAACCAATCAAACAAACAAACAGTATTTGCTCAGTGGTCAAGAACTGAAGCCACTTCATATCTGGAAAGAGGGAAATGAGAAATCCTGTTTCCTTCCCTTCCCCAACCTCTAGGAGACTCACTTCCAACACTTCTTCAACTTGCCTTAAGCAGCTCTATTTCCTATGTGTGAATTGATGCTCTATAAATACATTTGCTAGTAAGGTGTGAATGTGTGAGTGTGTGTGTGTGTGTGTGTGTGTGTGTGTGTTACTTTATTCCTCCTTATGGCACTATCTGCTGTGTCTTCTACATGGCCTGTCTTTTACTTTTCCCTGTAGAAGCTGGTAGCAGGCACAGCAGGAGCTACTCAGTTTGATCCTTTGGTTAGAAGCAAAGGGCGGGGTCAGTCTCAGTCTCAGGAGTCCTGCCTCCCGGCCTAGCCTTCCTCCCCATACCCCTTCCTCTTTGGCCAGTCCCAGACAAAGTTGCTTTCTGCCTTGGAAAAGTATGTTTTGCCCGAAGTCCCTTGGCCTGCTTGGGGCAGCTAGGCCTTGTCTGCTCTTGTACTGCCCTCTTCTGGTGTAAAAGTGCAGTAGCCCTTATCTCAAAAGCCTGGATGGTGCCCGCCACCCAGCAGCCCATCGCCATAGCAACCCTCAAAATGGTTACCCAAATGGCTAGGTAACCATAGCAACTGGCCAAGTCTCACTACCTTAGCCTCTCCCTAGGCCTTCTCCTCCGACTTCTCAGAGCCAAAGCCATCTCCCATCATTACTCCAGAGAACAGAACACTGGAAGAACCCTCAACAAGAAGCTGTCCCAAAGAAATGTAGAATGCCTCACCTACCCCGCCTGTCATGACACAGTGCATAGAAAGGATGCAAAGACACTCTTGACCCATGAAGTACTACACAGATGTTTCTGGTCATTATCTTACTAAGCACTGTAAAGGCAGCAGTTGCCTTAGGCAGAGCTAGAGTCCTTCCCACTTTGGCCCCTTACTGGTTGAGAGACTTCAGGCAAGGTATTAAACTCTCCAGGTGTCTGTCTCTTTACTGTAGAACAGCACTCTGGGAGGCAGAGGCAGGTGGATTTCTGAGTTCGAGGCCAGCCTTGTCTACAGAGTGAGTTCCAGGACAACCAGGGCTATACAGAGAAACCCTGTCTCAAAAAAACCAAATCCAAAAAACCAAAAAAAAAAAAAAAAAAAAAAAAATCATTAAAATCACCTTAACCATTGGTCTAGAGCGGCATGTGACACGCAAGGCATATAGCCTGGTATTCAGAACGGGTCAGCAGTAATTATACAAGGTCCTGGCCCTCCACAATCTCCCCCTGTGAGAATAAAACTGTATTCTTTTTCCTCTTGAAAGAACCAAGCCTCATTGTGCACACCTTTAATCCCAGCACTAGGAAGACAGAGGCAAGTGAATCTCTAAGTTTGAGGCCAGCATGGTCCACAGAGCAAGTTCCAGGGCAGCCAGGGCTACACCGTGAAAACCTATCTTGAAACAACAAAGATTCAAGCCTCATTCATACCATATCTCCCTTCTGCAGGAGAGGGTCTCATCCTCATGGGCACCTGAGGTTCTTACCAGGCAAGGCTGCAGGCAGGCTACATTATACAGGAAACTGGGAGGTTTCTGAAGCTGAAAGACGCAGCAACTTATCTACGAAACTTCTCTCCACCTGAAGCCTCGCCTTCCCACACTGCTCCACGACAGGAGCTGTGAAAGAACCTGCCATTAATCCCCAGGGTCTCAACAGGTCCTACAGTGTGGTGGCCTCTGTTTTAGGTGAGAGCATCTGTATAGAATACATCCCCAGGCATCCCACCAAGCCTTGGATACAGGTTCTTCTGATGTGGCAGAATTCCTTCCCTCTGGGACCTTAAAAGTCTTTCACAGATGAAAGACTAAGATTCAGTCTCAACTACTTATTTTAGTTTTGTTTCACTTTTTAAGACAAGGTTTCTCTGCATAGTCCTGACCTGTGCTTCCAGGTGTCTGGATTACAGGTCTACATCAACACTCCTGGACTTACTGTGTTTCTTTTCTTTTCTTGGTTTATTTTGTTCTGTTTTTGTTCTTGTTTTGTTTGGGGGTTGGTGGTAAAGCAGGAGATGGTGTCACTATGTAGCTCTGCCTAGCCTGGAACTTGCTCTATAGGCAAGGCTGGCCTTGAATTCACAGAGATCCACTTGCCTCTGCCTCCTGAGTTCTGGACTTAAAGTTGTGTGCCAACATATCCAGCTCGGCTTCCAACTTTTTGAATTTTCAAAAATCCATTTTTAGGATGCTCTCCTCCATTACCCTAGCAGAATTCTGATTAAAGCCAGGGTCCATGGGTCTGAAGTGTTACAGGTCCAACAGATGCTACTGCCAAAAAAAACAGCTTCTGGTTATAGAACAAATGTGCCGAGGCCTCACCCTACACGTCCTTGGAGAAAAATGTGAATCTTGTCTGGAAGGATCAGGAGCCCCAAACAGAAGACACGGTGTCCCAGGGACTCCATACTTCCAGAGCCTCTGGGCGGGGCACTAGCTCGTTCCTTCAGATGTGGACTCCAGAGTAGATAAACATATTCAACACTAGAAAAGAGCAGTGGTGCAGCGTGAGGGTGTAAAGGGGGGCAGGAGACTGGCATACGGTCAGTTCATAGATTGCTGCCCTGGCATGCATAAAGTCCTGCGATCAATTTCCAGCACTACGTAAACTTGGTGTGGTACTCAGGAGGCAGAGGAAGAGGGACAGCTGTGGGTTCAAGGTCAGCCTGTCTACATAGTGAGTCTGGCACAGCGGAGCTCCATAATGAGGCCCTGTCTCAAAAAAAGCCCCCCAAAATAAAAAATGTAGATAGATGGATGGACGGACGGATGGATGGATGAACGGACAGACAGATGGAATCTCAGAACTCAAGATGAAGACAGGAGTTAGAAATCAAGGTCATCTTCAGCTAGATAGTCATCAAAACTGGCCTGTGCCACAAGTGACTGGCTCAAAACAAGCCAGTGAGCTAGGCAGAGGGACGGTAGTAAGCTGTAAGCCTAGCACTCGGGAGGCTGTGGCAGAAGAATCTCATGCACCGGGTCAACCTGAGCTACATAGCAAGACCACCTCACAAAATGGTAACAGAGGGGCCAAGAGGTGGCTTGAAGTTATGAGTGCTTGCTGTTCTTGAGAAGGACCCAGATTCCGTTCCCAGAGCTCACTTGGTGACTCACAGTCATGCGTAACTCCAGCTGCAGTGAGTTCAATGTCCTCTTCTGGCCACTTCAGGCACCGGACATGCAGGCAAAGCACTCATACACATAAAAATGAATTTTAAAGGTATTTCTTTCTTTTATTTTATTTTACTTTGTTTTATTTATATGAGTACACTGTAGTTGTCAGACACACCAGAAGAGGGCATCGGATCCCATTACAGATGGTTGTGAGCCACCATGTGGTTGCTAGGAATTGAACTCAGAACCGCTGAGCCACTCTCCAGCCCTTAAAAGTATTTTTTAAAGGCAAAACTTTCTAACACATAAGAGACCCTGTGTTTGAACCTCGGCACTACAAAAATATAAGAATTTACAAACCTATGAAGCCAGGCGTGGTGGCATTTGCTTTAAATCCCAACACTCAGCAAAGGCAGGCAGGTATTTTGGGAATTCAAGGTCAGATTAGTCTACACGGAGAGTTCCATGGCAGCCAGGACTACATAGAAAGACCGAGTCTCTAACAGCTGTGATAAAAATGATACAGGCCAGGCAGTGGTGGCACGTGGTGCCTTTAATCCCAGCATTTGGAAGGCAGAGGCAGGCAGATCTCTTGAGTTTGAGATCAGTATGAGGCCAGAGTGAGTTCCAGGACAGCCAGGGTTACACAGAGAAACCCCTGTCTCTGTGTAGAAAAAAAAAAAAACAGAAATATATGTATATATTATATATTTAAATATAGATTATGTGTATAATATATAGAAATATACATATAATGTATGGAGAGAGAGAGTATATGCCTGTAATTTAGCACTCAGGAGACAAAGGAAGGATTGTTACAAGTTCAGTCCAAAAAAAAATATTTTTTAAATCTATTATGGGGGAGGGGGGTCACACCTTTAATCTCAGTGCTTAGGAAGCAGAGAAGCAAGGTTCAGGATAGCCAAGAGAAACAGAGAAACCCTGTCTTGACAAACCAAAAAAAAAAGTCATTATTTTATACAACAGATACAAGCTAATAAAAGTGAGTAACATTGGGGGCAGTCAGGGGAAGTATACCACTGCACGAAGTACTGGGAACTGAGCCTAGGGCCCTCTAGAGGCTAGGTAAGCAAGCGGTCTAC
Organism: Apodemus sylvaticus; assembly: GCF_947179515.1. Lineage (NCBI taxonomy): Eukaryota > Metazoa > Chordata > Mammalia > Rodentia > Muridae > Apodemus > Apodemus sylvaticus. The sequence goes on from NC_067474.1 coordinate 137,391,049, forward strand.
CCCTAGCTGTGTCCCCAGCTACCTTTTATATATTTACTCTAAGACAGAGTCTTACTAAAGTTCCTCAAGTTGAACCATCAATCCTCCTGCCTCAGCCTGCCGAGTAGCTTATAGTACCAAGCCCACCTCTTTTACATAACTGTGGAGCCAGGAGTGGAATGAATAAGATGATTGATTGATTGATTGATTGATTGATTGATTGACTGATTGAATTAGTTACTTATAAGACAGCATCTCACTATGTAGCTCTGGTTGGCCTAGAACTCATTCAAATAAGATTTTTTGTTTGTTTGTTTGTTTGTTTATGAGGCAGTGCCTCACTATGTCGCTCTGGTTGCTCTAGAACTCCCTCTGTAGACCAGCCTGGCTTGAATTCACAGAAATCTACCTGCATCTGCCTCCTGAACACTGCATAGTAAAAGCGTGTACCACAAGTCCAGTTATGATTGGAAATTCTTGTTTGTGGGTGATGGGTATTCAGAATACCATCCTTTCTAGACTTTCTGGAAAGAGTGAGGGCTTTGCTATCAGTTGGACCTGAAGCACAGTACTGAATAACTCCAAGGGAACATGGTGCCTGTGGGGCTTCAGGAGACACAGTGCACACTGATAATGCCGAGCTCTGGCTTCTGCCAGCTTCCTGGACAACTCCTGACAAGTTGCTTAGGGTATTTGTTTGTTTGTTTGGAGACAGGGTTTCACTGTGTAGCCCTGGCTGTCCTGGAACTCACTCTGTAGACCAGGATGGCCTCGAACTTAGAAATTCACCTGCCTCTGCCTCCCAAGTGCTGGGATTAAAGGCGCCACCACTGCCCGGCATCGTTTAGTTTTATTGTTGCAAATAGCCATGATTTCCCAGGGATCTGTGAGGGTGAAATGACATGTGCAAAGCCCTGGGACACATCTAGGAGCTCAGCAGCAGAACTACCAGCGGTGACATTGTTGTTCACAGGAGCTCCTAAGCAGGGTCTAGAATTCAGTCCTTGACCCACCCTCTGTGTTCTTTAATTCCTAACTCCCACCCAGTTGTTCTCAATTTGTTTTCTTCCCTTCCTGCTGAGGGCAAAGAAAGGAGAGAAAGAATAAAAACACATAATGGGTGTGCCCTCTCTTTTCTGGGTGCTCTAGCAAGCTCCTAGTTCTTTTCCAAGTCCCAGATCAAAGGCTGCCTTTGCTCCTGGTCCCAGATGGACAGATGCAGGAGGAGGCCCTCTCTCCGAAGAACTTCCACACAAGTTTCCTCAGTTCAGCTCAGCTGGAGCAGTATCCCCACTGCTTTCACAGGCAGGAGCTGGACCCTGAAGCCTTGAACAAAGTAGCTACAGGAATGTTTACTGAGTCAGCAAATACACAAAGTAAGTCAGCACATTCACAGACCAACGAGAAACTGTGTATCTAAATCAAAAACACTCAAGGGAACAGGCACTATAGATGAACGGTTACCTGTAGAGCAGATACAGGGCCAGGCAGCTCACTCCCGGGACCTCAGTGAGCCCACTTTGTAAGACTCTGAAGCAGCTCTCTTGATCCCCAATTTTAACAATGAAAATGTGGGGCCCAATCAGGTAAGTGACTTTCAGGGCCCACAACTGAGATGTGTAAAGCCACTCCCTTGCATGAATGAAAGGAAGAGAAAAATAATGGTGGAAATGAACAAGTGAAGGCCTGAGGACGCATTCCCCAAGACCACGCCTAGAGGCTCCGAGCAGAATCCTCCCCTGAGTGAAAACTTCTGGAGTAAAAGCAGGGCACAGTCCATTAATCATTCTGCAGATTCCAGGGGCTTCACATCTCTCTAGCAGCAACCTTAGTCCAAAGAGAGATCCCAGCTCAGAAGGCCCTTTCTGTTCCTACAGAAGAGTCCAGGCAGAGCCAGGAATCTGGCTTGCTTCTGCTCTGACTGTTAGAAAGCCAGACCGCAGCAGCTACAGCAACTATGAACAAAGATGCCAGACGGCCTTAATATAACACTTGGAGACGGTGGATAAAATTAATTCTCACACCCAGGTTTGGTCACAGGCCTTTCTGAGGAGGAGCACTGCTAGAGCTGAGGTTAAGTGCAGTCCAAGATCCTAATCCAGTCAGGTCTACATTTCTTATGGTGGCAGCATCCCATGTCTAAGAAATGACAGCCTTCCACAGTCCCCTGAGCATCCAGTCCTCCCTTCCTCTGCATTCCTAACCTTCAGACCAGACAACCACATGCAGGAGCGCCCCTGCTCTGGATCTCCTGGAACTCACTCAGAAAGCATAATGGAAAACCATTGGTAAAGACTGGATTGTACACCGCCATGCAGCAACCACCTCCCTGACCAGCTGGGGATCCCCGAGGGACCCTGAGCCTCCGAGAAAGGACAGCTTGGCTATCTTTTTTGCCGCTTGCACAGAATTCTGCCCACGTGGTCATTTTCTATCCCTCCAGTGAATGTGACCCAGATTTGCTTTCAAAGCACTGCAGCTGAGCTGGTGGTGTGTGGCTACCGTTCACTCTGCCCCACTTTCCCAGGCCTCTCCTGCTATTGAAACCAGGCTCCAGGACAGAGCCAGGCACTCAATGCACAGACAGAAGGGCCGAGAGAAGCTGTGAAGAGAATGAGCCTTCTAGGGTACAAAGCTGCAAAATTCTCAGGATGAGAAAGATTGCTTTGCCCAGGAATATGGGTTCCCAGGAGAACTACTCCTTAGGGTCCCACTTCCTACCCCTACAGCCTTCAATTCCATCTGTGGCTTGGAGAGAACAAATCGCTTCCATCTGCTCTCTGACAAGGCCTTGGAATGAACAAAAGAAAGCAACAGAAGTGGCAAGCTCAGGCCCAGTCCTTGCTGGCCTAGGAAACCACTGGCCTCCTTCAGCCTTCCCTGCCTCTTTTGGTCAGCGTCCAAGTAATAGAAAGGACAGCACTAAGTGCAGTCACAGGTATGAACACTTCATTCAATGGTCCCTGGAAGCAGGTAGCAATGGCCACCCTTTTACAGATGAAACTGAAGCACTACAGGGTAAAGTCATTTGGCCAGATGTCCTGACTCTGTATAAAACTGTCATTGTAGCTCCTGGTACACAGCTGGATCTCTGGCTTTTTATGGTGGGTAGGTGGGTGGAGGGTGGATGAATCTGCTGTCCTGGAGGAGAGTTGCATGAAGGGAAAGGGGGGAGCTGGTGCCTTCTGTGAAGAGCATTCTCAGGACTGTCCACTGAGGGTCAGAAAAGCAAGAAGGGACTCCTGATATAACAAGGTCCATGTCTGGTGTGGACAACAAACGTGGGAACAAAGAACTTGAACATAAGATGCAGAAGGGTTAGGAAGAGATACATTGTCTGATAGGCGGCGTCAGAGGCTGCTTCCTGGAGGAGGTTCTAATGGAGTAGATGTTGGGAATGGGTAAATGAATGAATCTACGACAATGCTGCCCAACTGGCTAACCAGGCTGTGTGCATTCTTGGCCTGAGTTCTTGTGTGCCCGGCATTCCCAATGTAATCCATTTCCTTCCTGCCATCCTCTCAGCTAGACTGAAGTCCATGAAGAAAGGACCATATCTTCAGCTATATGTTAATATCAATGACAACAACAAAAAAAGGAGGCAGCATGGGAAGCGGCTGCAGAAAGATTGAGAGTCAGACGCCACCAGGGAGAAGGCATCTTAAACACAGAACCATGGGCAGGCAGTCTCCTTCCGGGCCACAGACATGCGGCTTGGGCTTCCTCAGTCTTTCTCTAAACCTCCTGGCAAGTGGCTCCCTGCCTCCCAAGGCTGAGCCCTCAGGCCTGCTTAAGTCAAACGTGGTGCTATCCCTCTCTTCTCTGTCCTTCTCCTCCAGGAAGCTGCTGAGATTTACAGCTTGCTTGCTCTGGAAATTTTCTTGTAGATTCTAATAAAAATGTTCTCAAGTTCCAAAAAGCAAAACAAAACAAACAGAAAAAAGGTGGGCTTGGTGACACACACCTGAAATCCATCTCTTGTGTAGGTAGAGGCAGAAAGATCAGAATTCACACGAGACCCTGAACAAAACAAAACAAAAGTGAAGAAGGGCCTACGTATCCGATGTTGGCTGGATGGATGAATACCTCACTGATGGGCAGAACGTGAATAACTTTGCACTAGTCCTGCCCTAATTAAAACAAGACACTTGACCCATATCAACAAAAAACTAGTCACAACCACTACAGAAATCCATAATGCAACAAATGAGAATGGCACCCCCTAGAGTTGTGTGGTTGTAAAAACATACAGTACCTGTCTGACCATTTTCTTCACCTGTTCTCCACAGATCTCAAAGAATACAGCATTTTGGGGCTGAAAAGATGGCTCAGAGATTAAGATCCCTGACTGTTCTTCAGAGGTCCTGAGTTCAATTTCTAGGATCCACACTTGACTCACATGACTCACAACTATCTGTAATGAGATCTGATTCCCTCTTCTGAAGTGTATGAAGACAGGGCACTCATATGTATGTATGTATGTATGTATGTATGTATGTATTATGCATATATAAAAATAAACAAATACATATTTTTTAAAAAGACCTGCTCAAGACACCAGAAGGATGTTTGCTCTGGCAGCACACATACTACAACTGGAACAATATGGAGAAGATTAGCATGGCTCCTGTGCAAGGATGACATGTAAATTCATGAAGCATTCCATATTTTTGCATGCTATGTACTCACTGATAAGTGGATACTAGCCAAAAAGTACAGAATGGACAATATGCCCATGACACATCCCATAGACCCAAAGAAGCTAAACAAGAAAGCTGACCCAAGCGAGGATGCTTAAATTCCACTTAGAAGGGGGAATAAAATAGTCATGGAAGGCAGAGGGAAGGAGGGACATGGGTGGGGGAGGGGATGGGGGCAGGATCAGGTATGGGCAGAGACAGGAGAGAGGCCCAGAGGGCTAGGAGAATGATGGAAATATGCAGCTGCCAGGGTGGAGGTGGGGGCTGAGGGAACCTCTAAAAAGTTCCAGAGACCTAGGATGGCAGAGGCTCCCAGGACTCAATGTGGGTGACCTTAGCTGGAATGCCCAGCAGTGGGCACATGCATCCTGAAGAGACCACCTCCAGTAGCTAGACAGGAGTCCCAGTGGAGAAATGGGGACGCCAACCCACCTACAAAATTTTTAACCCCAAATTGTTCCTGTCTGAAAGAAATGCAGGGACAAAAATGGAGTGGAGCAGAGACTGAAGGAATGGCTGACCAGTGGTGGGCCCAACTTGGGATCCATCCCATGGGCGGGCACCAATCCCTGACACCATTACTGAGGCTACATTGTGCTTATAGACAGGAGCCTAGCATGGCTCTGCGTGACTCTACCCAGCAGCTGACCGAGACAGACGCAGATACCCACAGCCAAGCATGGGACAGAGGTCAGGGGACCCTATGGAAGAGTTAAGGCAAGGACTGAAGGAACTTAAGGGGATTGCAACTCCACTGGAAGAACAACAGTGTCAACTAACCTGAACCCTGGGAGCTCCCAGAGACTGAGCCACTAACCCAAGATCATACACAGCCTTGTCAGAGGCCCCAGGCACGTATGTAGCAGAGAGCTGCCTTGTCTAGCCTTGGTGGGAAAGGATGTGCCTAATCCTGCAGAGACTTTATTGCCCGGGGTGGGGGGAGGATACCCACCTTCACAGAGGGGAAGGGGAAGTGGGACTGGGAGGGGACAGCATTAGGGATGTAAACAAATAAAATAATAACAACAACAACAATAACAACATAATAATGATGATGGGGGTGAGGTGGGGGAGACACCGGAAGGGACTAGGGACTGGAAGTCTCTACATTTGATGAGACTGATTCTGACACCTCCCACTTTGCTTCATAACCCAAAACCTGAGGGAGGAGAAAATTACACAGGACACAGCTGCTTCCAGAGTGAGCCTGACTTCACTTCCTCCCAGAAGGCAAGTTCTGCCTTAGGGAGCATTCAGGGTCTCTTAGCACCCTGCACCTACATGTGGGAGTCTCCCCAGAGGGATGGATGCCTGATTCTTTACCCTGGCGGAGCCCCCACGACATTCTAAAATCGTATAGAGACTTCAGCCAGACAGTAAAGTAGCAGTCTCGCCCATCTCTGCTGCCTTTCTTCTCTCCTGCTAAAGAAACACACCCAACTGCAGCAGGGCTATTTTTAAACACAGCAGTTTCCCCATCTCCAGCCTCATTGGTCCAGCCCCCTCCCCAAGACAGTCATCGGTGGTGTCAGCAAAGACCTGCACAGGGCCAGGAACAAAGCCCAGCAGCACAGCACAGCGCTACCCCTACCTACCCTTTGCTCTGCTGGCCAGGCAGCGTCCTGAGGGCCTTTGCCTGAGGATTTAAGCTCCCTTGACTCCTTTTGACTTACTGCCTAGACCAGAATCTTAAGCACCAGGGCCTTTTCTGAGAAGACTTAGGAGAAATTGTCACAAAGCCATATAGAACTACGTGTGGGTGATGGAAGATGAATTTTTATGTAAGGAAAGGAAAATGAGGCCTCCCTCTGCCTTTAGGAGAACGAGAGGTGTGTGTCTAAGAGACCCCTGAGTTATGCCCCTTGGAGGTAAGTAAGTAAACCCCTTCTTGCATCCTAGGGCCTGCTCCAAACTTTATCACTAGATGATGTTTCAGGGGCAAAACACCTGAGAAGGACTTCTTCCAAGGGTTGGCCCTCTGTGGCCACCAAGAGTTCAAACTGCAGCCTACTGCCAAGGCTCTCTGCTCCTCTGCAGCTCCCTCCACAGCTTTCTTGACCCACACGTCTGCATAACCCTCTCAATTCTAATCCCCCCTTACAGCCCACTGCCTGTTCCTCTTCACAACCGCCCACACTTTAGCCTCTAAATACTTCTTGCACTCATTTGGTCGCCACTCCTTATTTGATGACCTCTAGTATGCACAAGGCCCTGGCTAAGTCACAGAAGGGCGACACATTAAATAAGCCACAGCACTGAATTGCTCACAGTCGTGAGGGAGTGATGGGCTCCCTGTGGCTTAACTGCTCTGCTGTGCGAGGGAACAGAGGGAGAGAGAAGCATCAACGGAAGAGTGGAGGAGGAGGCTTTGGGTACCACTGAAGGCTTTGAGGCTAGAAGGGCCGATACTTGAGGAGGAGGAGGAGGAGGGGGAGGAGGAGGAGGAGGAGGAGGAACTGCCAATGTCTTGCAGAGAAAATCAAAGCCTAGAGGTTGGATCCCACAAGCTGCATACCTTGAAGGGCAAGCAAGCTACTGCACAGTGCTGCAGGGGCAGAGGTGCCGGCCTGCTGGCCAGTGACACGGAAGAGATAGAATGGGCTTGGTTCGGGGTGGGTCTTTACGTTGAAGCCTTTATTTCACAGGCAATGAGGTGCCAAAGATGGCTTCTAAGCAACTGGGTAGCAGGATCAGGTTTGCCCTTTAGACTAAAATGCCCTGACAGTCACACGGAAGGAGGGAAACCGGAGGAAGCCAGAACCATTAGGTTGATCAGAGGGTCGGGTAATATACAATAAACTTAAGGTGTCTTATCTGCCTGACATGAAGCAGACAGTGGGACAGACCTTGGCCATGCTCTGAGACCTGGAGACTCCACTGCACAAGCTGTGGCACTTCTCTGTCTTTCTACCTGCATGATGACACCAACATCTACTGTGATACTGAATATACTCAGACAGCCACAGATGCCCACAGCAAGGCAGCTCATTCATTAAGCCAAAAATGATGCTGAGGGCTGGAGAGATCCAGATTCAGTTGCAAGCACCCACACTGATGGTGATCACCTCATCACCACCGGTGACTCCTTGCCTCTTCTGAGACCAAAGCCTGCACTCCTGAGCACAGCTGCTTGGAAAGGGCAGACAGGCATCTCCTGACAAGGGAGGCAGCCCCTAGCACTCACACCAAGTTACTGGAGAACCTACACACGACCTTCGAAAGGCAATATGAGTAAAGTTGACTTCTCCAAAGACTTCCTTATAAGGGAATAATAACACAACAGAAATCAAAAGTTTTTATTCCTAAGCATAATCATTATAGTATTGCCGACCATAGCAGAATAGTGGGGAAAGAATAGGAGTTAGGGAAACCTCAAAAGACACACAGCCTTTAAAAAATAGGGATAATGGCCGGGCAGTGGTGGCACACGCCTGTAATCCCAGCACTCTGGGAGGCAGAGGCAGGCACATTTCTGAGTTCGAGGCCAGCCTGGTCTACAGAGTGAGTTCCAGGACAGCCAGGGCTATACAGAGAAACCCTGTCTTGAAAAAAACCAAATCCCAAAAAAACAAAATCCAAAAAATAAATAAATAAATAAATAAATAAATAAATAAATAGGGATAATGGGCTGGAGAGATGGCTCAGCAGTTAAGATCACTGACTGCTCTTCCAAAGGTCCTGAGTTCAAATCCCAGCCACCACATGGTGGCTCACAACCATCCTAAAGAGACCTGACGGCCTCTTCTGGTGAGTCTGAAGACAGCTACAGTGTACTTAGATATAATAATAAATAATATAAATAAATAAATAAATAAATAAATAAATAAATAGGGATAAACTCAGGGGCAGAGGCGGGTGGATCTCTGTGATTTTGAGTCTAGCCTGGTCTATAGAGCAAGTTCCAGGACAACCAGGGCTACATAGTGAGACCCCGTCTTAAGACCCTGCCTGGAAAAATACAAAAATAAAATTTAAAATAACCCATAAAGTCCGAGATGTAAATCTAAAGATCTTCTTAAAGGTAAATGAAGAAAGAGACCCATGCTGGAACACAGGCCACCAAGGTAACTATTATGTACGTAAACCACCGCTTGGTAGGAAAAACACAGAGGAGAGGTGCGGCTATGAGAACAGCCTCATTCAGCACGCGGATAGCAGTTTCCTTTTGCTTTTTTTTATCTTTCTTTTTTCTTTTTTAGGTTTCTCTTGAATGTTCTTTCATCATCTTTTCAACAATACTAATCATCATAACAGCAAATGAGATTCCAGCTGACCTGGCGCTGAGGCCCTCTCCTCACCGCGCTGGTGCACACGGCCCAGACCCTCCCTCAACCCCGCAGCAACCAGCTAGGGACCGCTTCTTACCAGCGACTCTGACCACGGCGCGCTCTGCAGGGTCCAGCACAGAATCCTGACTTTTCCGCTTCTTCTGCTCATGCAGTGGCAGATTCCAAGGCAAGGTGTCCCCGGGGGGACAGGGAGACAGGCTCCCTGACCGCTCACTCCGGTAAGATCGCTCGCTACGACATGATCTCTCACTCCGACAGGATCGCTCGCTGAGCGTTTCTTCATCAGAGGAAGACATGGTCCAAGCGGGAGTGGCGATGTCCCGGGAGAAGGGATCTGGAAGAGAGAGGGAAGAATATGAAGAGAATGAAGGGTCACACAGGGAACACTGACACTTGGGTCCTGACTCCTCCTGGCTCTGCTACTGACTTAACATCTTTACCTACCTGAATCTCAGTTTTGTTTTGTTTTGTTTTTCATTTACAAAATGAAATAGCACATGCCAAGACTAATTTATGGGGCATAAGGGAAATTACATTAGGTAATATACACACACATACATACGTACATGCACAACACACACATACATGAGAGAGAGAGTGAGAAAGGGAGAGAAGGAGGGAGGGAGAGAGAGAGAGATAGTTAAGAGAGTATAATGTTCTTGTAGGAGACTTGACTTCCATTCCCACACCCACTTCAGACAGATCACAACCACCTGAGCTATGACTCTAGCTCCAGGGAGCTGAGGCCCTCCTCCAGCCTCTCCAGGTTCCTGTGCTCATGCGCACATATCCACACACAAACAACACATACATACACAGAATTAACAATAAAATAAGTCTTTATCGAGGTCTGGTAGAGCATGCCTGTAATCACAGCTCTCAGGAAGCAGAGGCAGGCAGATCTCTGATAGTCTGGTCTACATGGCAAGTTCTAAGCTAGCCATGGCTACATAGTGAAATTCTGTCTAAAACAACCAAACAAAAATACTGTGTGAATGTTAGCTTCACATGATAGACAAGCAGAAAAATAGGAGCTTAAATTCTTCTCCATTAGTCATTAGTTCTATGTCCCTGGAGAAGCCATTTCATCTTGCTACCCTGGGCATCTCACCTATAAAATGGAGATGATGGTAGTTAGCATCCCATCTAACTACCTATCATCATAGCCTAGATCTCACATCTCAAGAACTAGATCAGTTCCGGCCATTTGATGCCAGGTACCCAGTAAGCACTCAATACAGAATCTATTCTCACCTCCCCCTTCCTCTTACCTCCCAGGAATGCTATAAGGATAAAATGGGACAACAGATGGGAAGGATTTTCAAAAGCTAACGCAGGATATTATCGGCAGGAGTGGAAAGAAGCCTGTGCTAAAACAGGTGGAAATGCCCGATTTCCCCAGCACACAGATTAGACACAGCACTGAACCTGAAGCAAGGTAGACTTACAGTTGGTGAGATCAGGGTGAAGTCACTCCACCCCTCAGAGCCTCAGTTTCATCATCTGCACAGTGGGGGAGGGACAATACTTCTCCTTAGAGGATATTTTAAGGACACAGTGAAATGTGCATGTAAACTTAGCTGGTGCCATGTATGTCACACAGCAGGCATTAGATAAAATATTCATTGGCTCATTCCAAGGGCTGTGCAGGAATAGATCACACAGCATGGGGGCAGGGGTGATGGTAAGGACCGGCAGTTTTTCTGGTCAGTTTAGCTAGTGGAGGGAGAAAAGTGGAAACACAATCATTCCAAGCCAGCTGGGCTCCACCAGCCAGACTGGGCAGCCTTCCCTCAGTCAGGCCCAGCTCACTGCCCAGAACCATCTGCTACCCATGGCCCACCACCCTAAGGGCTCCCAGAGCCAAGCTGGTGCATGCCTTCAGCTGTCAACCTTCCTCTAAGGCCCCAGATCTAGTTCAGGCACACAGTTCTGTCGGGGCTCTAGAGTCCAGGGAAGGCAAGAGCTGTCTGTCAACTTTTCCTTAAGGGGGGCGGGGGGGGGGGGAGGATCTGCACACTGAGCTGTGCAGAGCAGGAAAGTGGCCTGAATGGTCTTTGGCAAGGCTGCTCCTGGATTCTGGGAATCTCAGCTTAGAAGCAGCAAGAGGCAGAAACTGCCTCCTGGGTCACTGACATCTCCCCCAGAAGCACAAAACTCAGACAAAAGAACCGTCCTACAGTGCAGGGGAGGCTCTATGAAACCCGGGACAGACAGAACAGCTCTGCCAGGGCATTCCCGTGCCAGGAGTGTGTGGATCTTCTCATAGAGATCCAAGGACTGGCACAGCTTTGTGCTTTGCCCTTTATCGCGACACTTGCCTCCAGTCTCACCATTACCATCTAGCACCTACCTCCCACCTTTTTTTGTCCGTTCGGATGCTGAAACGACAACCCCAACCTCCAGGAAACTCAAGCTGTGCACCCATCCAACCCTCAGCGCTGGGCAGGAAACTGCCCCTCCTCTCAGACCACCTGCTTCATTCTAGAGCCGCCCATTCCCCTCCTAGACGCCCATTTTTACTACAAAGGCCCCCGCAAAAGCAAGGCCTCTTCCGTGAGAAGCCCGACCCTCCTCTGCTCCACCGGGATCGCTGACAGTCCCTGACCCTTCACGCACACTCACACCTGTGTGACCTCCGGGCTTCCGCCCTACTCCTCAATCACTCGGGTCACTCCATCCAGTCCCGGTTGGAAGGAACGCGCGCCCACACCCCCAAGGCATCGCGACGGTCCCCAGGCCACCTGGGTCCGCTACAAGCATCTGACCCGGCACTGACAGGCTGCGGCCCTCCCCACCTCGCCTCCACCCCCACGGTGGGGGAGGGGCGCTCTCGGGAGCGGGTGGTGGCGCGGGTGGGTCCGCGTGCCCGCCGCGCGTGGCTGACAAAGAGCGGAGATGCGTGACCGAGGATCGCCGGGCGTCGGTGCCACGGGCTGGTATCAGGAAGCCGGAGGCGACTTTTCCTGCCCAGCCCTGATCGCTCCTGCAGGTCCCTGTGGTGTGCCCCATTTTACCCCCGAGGAAACACGCCTCCCTTTGGCCAGAGCAGTGGCCGCCCGAGGGGACCCGAGCTCTGCGCGCCCTGCGTTCCCCGCACGACCCGCGCTGCAGGTGCGAGGCCCGCACGGCCGCGGTTGCCGGTTGCCTGTCAACCCGCCCGCCAGCCGCCCCGGGGCTGGGGCGCGGCCGCCCCGCTCCAAGGCTCGCCGCGCAGCCGGCGGAGGAGCCGGGACCCCCGAGCCCGCCCCGCGCCTTACCCGGTGAGCGCGAGCAGGAGGCCGGCGGGCGGCTGCCGTGCGGCGGAGGGGAGCGGCTCCCACAATGGCCGAGCTCGCGGCGCCGAGCCCCCCGCCCCCCGCGCCCTAGCGGCGGCGGCTGAAGCGGAGCCCGCGCAGCCGCCCAACCCGCTCCCCACCCCCGGCGCCGGCGCCGCCCCCCACCCGCCCGCCGCGCTCTCCGCCCCGCACCCCACCCGCCGTGCCCTGCGGGTCCGCGGCCCCGCGCCCCTCCTTTACTGACCTCGTGTCCTCTCTCGGTCCCTCCCCTCGCAGCGACCCGGGGTTCCTCCGGTCAATTCTCACCCCTCATTCCCCGCCCTCGGAGTGACCGACCTCTCCGCCCCCGGCCCGGGGCCGCTCGCTGACCCTGACCCGCCCCTGGGAGCTCTTCTCGGCCAGTGCCAGGGTGACTGTCCCAGGCTCTGGCTCCCTGCCCGGCACAGCCGGGGCTCTGGAATAACCCCAGCCTGCCCTCCTGCCCACTTCCTCTAAAACCATATTCTGTCACCCCTCCTGGGGCATCTCTTGGAGAAGGCCCTAGGAAAACTGAGTCCAGGAGAGACCAGAAGACTCCATTTTCCCAAGGGGTAAAGACGAGGGGAACTGAGTCCTGAGAAGAGAATTCAGTCTCTCGATTAGAGACACTTACAGGCAGCGCCTTGTTTGGAAGAAGCTTCTTCCACTGATAAGACATTTATTAAGATCCTTCTGCATGTGTGAGCTAGTGATGTAGATATGTCTTCTGTCCTCTGTGGTGCAGATTAATGAATGTGCCTCGAATGTTTTGCATAGAAATAGCCACCACACGGATATGTCCTTGGGTTACTGTGCAAAGTGCTTTACCTGGTTGATGTCAGGGGTAGTTCTCTTATTCATTCATTCATCCAACGAATATGTTTTGAACGAACGTCTACGCGCTAGTTACTGAGGATACATAGCCGAGGAGAGCACGTCTGATCCCCGCCCACCGGCCTCACTGCGTTTACAGTCCAGCCGGCAAAAGGAAGGATCATTAAGGCATCCCAAGAGACAGCATTATGATCTTCCAACTTCGAATACAAAACTAAAACCAGATGATTTACTCAAAGGTCCTTCAGGGAGGTAGAGGCAAAGGATCACAAATTCAAAGCCAACAGAGACCCTGCCAGAAAACTCAAACCACGGAGGACACAGAGGTAAAGGGAGAAGGGTCAAGGCCAAGGGGTTCAAGGTCTACATACGTGAGATACTGGCTCAAAGAAAAACCAGCCCCCCCAAAAGAAGCCGCAGCATATTGTAAATGCTAACTATATATAACTTTTATAAATCTCAAATAAGTTTTAATTCTTATTCATCGTGTGTGTGCTTCTATGTGCCATGGCTCAAAGTGTGGAGGCCAAGGACAACTTACGGCAGTTGGTCCTCTTCTAATTATTTTATTATCTAAGTATAATCCGATGTTTATTTGCGGTATTACTGAACAACTAGATTTCACCAAACATTTTTTTTTTTTTTTTTTTTTTTTTGGTTTTTCGACATTTTCTTTATAAGAATTTCAGCCGGGCGGTGGTGGCGCACACCTATAATCTCAGCACTCTGGGAGGCAGAAGCAGGCGGATTTCGGAGTTCGAGGCCAGCCTGGTCTACAGAGTGAGTTTCAGGACAGCCAGGACTGTACAGAGAAACCCTGTCTTGAAAAAAGCAAAATCCAAAAAACCAAAAAAAAAAAAAAAAAAACTCATACACGCATATCATCATGATGTATCTTGATCAAATCCACCCCACTCCCTCCTTTCTGCTTCTCTCCTCTTCACCCCCAGTGTCCTCTCCCAACTTCCTGGGCTCTCTCGGATACCCTCAGGCTTAGCTGAAAATACCTTTATCTGCTGAGCCATTTCATTAACCCTAACATAAATTTTAAAAATTAAAAAATTGCATAGTGTAGTGGCTTAAGACTACAATACCAGGACTTAAGAGGCAGAGGCTGGAGAATTACCATAAGTTCAAGAATAACCTAGGTGGGCTAGAGAGATGACTCAGGGGTTAAAAGCACTGGCTGCTCTTCCAGAGGTCCTGAGTTCAATTCCCAGAAACCACATGGTGGCTCACAACCATCTGTAATGGGATCTGATGCCCTCTTCTGGTGTGTCTGAAGAGAGCAATGGTGTACTCATAGACATTAAATAAATAAATCTTAAAAAAAAAAAAAAAAAAAAAAGAATAACCTAGGCTACAAACTGAGTTCTGGACCAGCCTGAGCTATGTTGTAAGGACTTGTCTATAAATAAGTGTAAGATATAAAGTTTCTGATTCAGTAAATGGCCCTGTAACCATGCATATACAAGCAGCACCAGGTGGACTCGGTGGGTTTCAAACAGAACACATCAGGGGTAAAGAGTAGTTTTTAGCATCTACAAGGTGACTCCCAACCATTGGAAACCTCAGTTCCAGAGGATCTGATAACCTCGTCTAACTTCACTGAGCACCAGGCAGGCATGTGGTGTACATTAATACCAACAGGAAAAACACTCATAAGTATAAAATAAAATAAATAAATCTAAAAAAAAAAAGACAAAAGTGCATAAAGTCGAGAGAGGAAAGTGAGGGTGGGGAGGAGAAAGTGGGAAAGAAGGGAAGGAGGGTGGATTTGATCAAGATACGTCATTATTTTTGGTTTTTTGAGACAGAGTTTCTGTGTAGCCCTGGCTGTCCTGGAACTTACCAGGCTGGCCTCAAACTTTAATCCCAGCACTTGGGAGGCAGAGGCGGGCAGATTTCTGATTTTGAGGCCAGCCCTGGTCTACAGAGTAAGTTCCAGGGCAGAGAAACCCTGTCTTGAAAAACAAAACAAAAGTCATTTTTCAATTTAGAAATGAGTGCCATAGTGCTTGCCCAGTGACAAAACTGTGGGTGCCAGGGTTTGGGAAGCAAGCTGAAGACACAGGAAGAACAAGGGGAAACAATCTCTAGAGGCTGGGAGCTGTGGGCAGGGCGGGGTCTCCATAGACAGGGCCCACTGCAAGTCTCAGGAAAAGAACTACTAAAACCCTGAAGGCCCAGCCTGTCTGCCTAGAGGACATCTAAAGGTTTTCCTCCTTCCACCCCTCTGTGACCTTCCCAATTCTGATCACTGGTCTGATCCTGAATTATTCATGCTGCAAGCTGCCAGAAGGCGGGGCTTCCGGAACCTTCTGGACTCCGGACATTCGGATGTAAATCCCCAGGGCAGTGTCCCTAGCTCCTACTGTATCACCCTGGGATTGAGATACTTGTGAGATTTGCCAAGATGTTTGCAGCTGGCTGTGGGCCGATGACCTTGGGCTACTGGGCTCCAATTATTTCAGCGATCTTTTGTTGAGGAATACCATGTGCTTGGGAACACGGAAGTGATTCCAATCAGGTCCTTGTCCTCTGTCACGGGACTCAGAGGTAGCAGATACTTCAGAATGGTTGCCTTCCAGAGGTGCCCTTCATTGGTCCCTCCCATTTACAAGCAGGCCTTTGATTCTCTAAAGTAGACTTGGAATCTTATAGCCTATGTGCTGGGTTTGGAGGAGCCCAGAACAGCCTGGGCCACGCTGTTTCATCTACACGCAGAGCATGGTATTCACTTAACAAAAGCAGTCAAATGCACACCGGGGCCAGCCACTGAGCTTCATGTGGCTTGTAAAAGGATCAGAAGTTGGAGCCACACGACGAGGGTCGAATAGACCTTCAATCCCAGCACTTAGGAGGCAAAGCCAGCTAGAGCTCTGTGAGTTTGACCAGCCTGGTCTCTTCTTCTAAAGGTTAAAATGGAATGCATGTGCCTCTGTGCCCAGATTTCTTTTGTTACTGTTATTTGTTTTTGCTGTTGTGGAGTTTGTTTTTGTTTTTAAGACAGGGTCTCTCTGGCAGGGCATGGTGGCGCACGCCTGTAATCCCAGCACTTGGGAGGCAGAGGCAGGCGAATTTCTGTGTTCGAGGCCTGCCTGGTCTACAGAGTGAGTTCCAGGACAGCCAGGGCTACACAGAGAAACCCTGTCTCAAAAAAAAAAAAAAAAACAAAAACAAAAAAACAAAAACAAAAACAAAAAACAAAACAAAACAAAACGACAGGGTCTCTCTGTGTACTCTTAGCTGTCCTGGAACTCCATAAAGTAGATGAGGTTGAATTTGAACTCACAGAGATCCTCCTGTCTCAGCCTACTGAGTGCTGGGATTAATTAAAGATGTGCGCCAGAACTCAGCTTTTGTTATTGTTCTGTTGATGATGGAGATGTTAGTTGTTGGGACCTGGGATTCAAACCCAGAGCCTTGCTTATACTAGGCAAGTTTTCTGCCACAGCTCCCTCCCTATCCTCCCTATCCTGATTCTTGCCATATATACAATAATGGCATAGATACCCCTGGATCTCTGGGTGTTACCTTTCCTTCCTGGCAATAGATGCCTACTCAGCATCTTGACACCCCTAGTCCCTCTTGAATGACTGATCTAAAAGACATAATAGAGATTTTGGAATAACTGACTGTATCACAGCGATGGGGTTCCTGAAGAGGCTCTGGCTTGAAAAGAGAAGAAAGCAGAGGATTCAGGTGGCAGACACGTAGATGTGGCTGCCCAGGGTCTGCTACCTTGTTCCAGGCTTCTTTAGTCGCTGTCCTTTTGTTATCTGGGTTGCTGTGCTACCTGAGTGCTACCTGAGAGCCAGGCATGGTAGTATGTGTTGTCATCTTAGAGCTCTGGGAGCAGGAGAATCAAGAGTTCAAGGCCAGATTGAGCTATATAGCTCATTTGAGGCCAGCCTAGGAAACCTATCTCAAAAAGCACTCCCACAACTAGGTCAAGAACAAAAGCCTGTGGGGGAAGGACCTGTGCCTACTTTGTCTCTGTTTTATCTCGTTTCCAAGAATGTGTTCAATGAATATTCCTTAATTAGATGAATGAGTAAGTGAGTGAGTGAGTGAGTGAATGAATGAGTGAATGAGTGAATGAATGCATGAATGAATGAACAAGACTGAGACTGTGGTCATTACTAGGCCATAGGCACGACAGTGAAAGTTGTGGGATTAGGCAAAATAACAAAGGAGGGACCAAATGTGCGGCACTGGCCTGTAGTTAGGCTTGACTGTATGAAATAGACAAACCTCCCAGGTCCCAGCAATGGCAAGACTGTGAACCTAACAGAATCTAGAGTCACCTAACCTAGTGGGCAAACCTCTGGTCATATCTGAGGGGAAAAGGTTGAACAGAGTGTATCAGTTGTTGAGGTTATGGGAGAAGTTCACTGACGCAGGAGGATTCACCCTGAATGAGGGAGGCACCCATGTACTGTAGCCCTAGACTGAATAAAAAGGAGAGATCATCCAGATACAAAGTGTCTAGGTGTCTGACTCTCTTGCCCCACAGCCTCAGGAGATAGTTAAAACTAAAACTGAGAGCTAAAATAAACCCTTTGTTCTTTAGGTTGCTTTTGCCAGATACTTTGTTTCAGAAAGGAGGGAAGTAGCTAACATCCCAGATCCAGGGTTCTCTTTTAAGCCTGCGCACCCCATGAGGCAATTTAAGAATCAAGCACCAGCCTATTCAAACACCAGCCCTCCCTCCTTCCCTCCCTTCCTCCCCCCTCCCTTCTTTCTCTCCTCCCTTTCTCCCTCCATCCGTTCATTTGTCCCTCCCTTGTTCCCTCCCTTCTTCCCTCCTGGCATCTGAGACAGGGTCTGGTTACACTGTCTAGGCTGCCCCCAAACTCACAGTTTTGCCTCAAGCTCCTGAATGCTAGGATTGCCCATGTGCCTCACCAGTCCCAGCTTCTATGCATTTCTAAATTGAGTACAGATCTGCAGTCTCAACACTTGGAATGGGAAAGGCTCCCATTTAAATATTTACTAACTTGTAAATATACTTCTCCTCTCTAATGTACATTATTTATCGTTGTTGTTGTTATTTTGGTTTTCTGAGGCAGGGTTTTTCAGTGTAGCCCCAGCTGTCCTGGAACTTTATCTATAAACCAGGCTGGTCTCGAACTCACAGATATTTCCCTGTTTCTGCCTCCCAAGTCCTGAGATTAAAGGTGTGCACCAACACTGCCCAGCTCGTATTTAAAAACATTTTATTTATTTTTGTATGTATATGGGTGTTTTTATTACATGTGTGCATCATGTGCATCCTGTGTCCTCAGAGCCCGAAGAGGGCGTCAGATCCTCTGAGACTGGAGTTATAGACAGTTGTGAGCTGCCATGTGGGTGCTGGGAGTAGATCGTAGATCCTCTAGCAGAGCAGCCAGGGCTCTAATTGATCATCCATCTCTCCAGCTCCTCCTTGGTATTTTCATTAGTCCTGTGTTTCCTTGAGCAATAGGGCATTATTATTCATCAACAGCAAAGAATGGCTGACTGACTTCTGGTCATAAACTCTCAGGTCAAGGAGGGTTTGAATGGCATAAAAATAGCTGCCCAGGGGGCTGGAGATAAGGCTCAGTGGTTAAGAGCACTGACTGTTCTTCCAGAGGTCCTGAGTTCAAATCCCAGCAACCACCTGGTAGCTCACAACCATCTATAACAAGATCTGACGCCCTCTTCTGGTGTGTAAAGACAGCTACAGTGTACTTACACATATAATATTATTTTTTTTTATTTTTTAAAGAGTTGTTCGGCAGTTCACAGTCTCTTCGTCCAACTGGATATTAGAGAAAGACCCACAACCTGAAAAGCTGATACTGCCTCTGGTCCAGACTTCCAACACTGACGTCCAGGACTGATTTCCCTCCTGGTTAGTGAGGCTGCAGCCTGTGGCTGGCTGGGTTTATGTGCTTACTCCAGTCTACAGCCACACATAGCGGCCTGAGATACGTCAGCAAGATACTATCTAGATCATTCCAGTAATCTAGAGACTGCAGGTCAGTCTCTATTTCCTCTGCTGGAGGCCTCAGTTCTGAGTATCAGATATTCCAGTCTTGGGCTGGGAAAACTCAGGGTGAAATGCTATTTTTCATTTCTCCACAAACCTTGATTGTTATTTTTAATTTAAAAATTCAACTTTATTGAGGTAAATTAGGATGGACAAGTTGTGTACATCCACAATCCCAGCATGTAGGTGTCCAACATAGGAAAATCACACGTTCAAGGCCAGTCTGGGTTATAATAATGAGGCCCTGCTTCCAATACACAAGCATCCATCCATCTTGGGGCTGGAGAGATGACTCAGTAGTGAAGAGTACTTGTTGCTCTTCCAGAGGACCTGGATTTAGTTCCTAGCACTCACAGGCTCACAACTATCCTTAACTCCAGTTCCAAGAGATCCAGTACCCTCTTCTGACCTCTGAAAGCACACAAGTAGTACACAGACATACACTCAGACACAATACTTACACATGAAAATATTAGGGTTTTTTTTTTTTTTTTGGTTTTTTTGGATTTGGTTTTTTTTCAAGGCAGGGTTTCTCCGTATAGCCCTGGCTGTCCTAGAACTCACTCTGTAGACCAGGCTAGCTTTTTTTTTTTTTTTTTTTAATTAAAAACAAAAAATTTGGCCAGGCAGTGGTGGCGCATGCCTTTAATCCCAGCACTTGGGAGGCAAAGGCAGGAGGATTTCTGAGTTTGAGGCCAGCCTGGTCTACAGAGTGAGTTCCAGGACAGCCAGGGCTACACAGAGAAACCCTGTCTCAAAACAAAACAAAACAAAAACAAAAAACAAAAACAAAACAAAACAAAACAAAAATTTAAACATGTCCCCAAGTGAAGGGTCTGGTTAAATGAATTTTGAGAATAGTAGTCACAACGCAATCACGGCTCCAGTCAAAACATTACTCACTTGGGCTGGCAATATGGCTCAGCAGGTAAGAGCACCGGCTGCTGTTCCAGAGGTCCTGAGTTCAAATCCCAGAAACCACATGGTGGCTCACAACCATCTGTAATGGGATCCAATGCCCTCTTCTGGTGTGTTTGAAGAGAGCAACAGTGTATTCACATAACATAAATAAATAATTCAAAAAACCCATTAATCACTTACAAAGATTGCCCCATGATGGTTAACTTATTTTTAGCTTTGTATTTCAAAGTCATTTTAAATTTATACGAAGTTACAATGAGTATCGAGATCCCAAAGACCCTTCCTCCAGTGCTTACATCTGGCATGCCTATAACACAAGACTGAAAGCAGGCGATTGTTGCAGTACAGAGTATAGATGTGTTTCTATGTCACATTTAGATTTTTACCACCATACAATAAGCACAATAGAGCACAGAATGGGGAAGGGCTCACCAGGTGCCTTCCTTCCCTAAGAATTTATGGACAATTAAAGCTTGATTGGAGACCGGGCATAGTGACGTATGCCTTTAATCTCAGGACAAAACAGGAAGATCTCTGTACATTCAAGGCCAGCCTGAAACTTACTACATAGTGATATAGACCAGGTTGGTCTTGAACTTACAGAGATCTGCCTTCTGCATTATGAGTGCAGGGATTAGAGGCATGTGCCTCTATAGCTCCATCTTGAGACAAGGTCTCACTATAAGTATCCCATGTTGGCCTCAAATTTGTGATCCTGCGCCCATCTCTCAAAGCTCTGAGATTACAAGTGTACCCTATTACCTCCTGCCTTTTGAGATTTTTTTTTCATTCCTTTGGATCCACCCTGCAGCTATTTAATCTGCTCCTTTTATAGCTGAGTAAGTATCCCAAAGTGTATTTGTTTTTCAGAACCATCCCAATAAATCATCCCAGACTTTTTGCCTTAAATTAATAAATATCTATTCTCATACAGTTCTGGAGGCCAGAAGTTTGAAATTGAGGTGTCAGCACCACCAATGGCTGCTCTTTCCCCTGAGGTCTGTAGGGCAGACTGCTCCCTGGAGGCTCTCAGCTCCTGGTGAGTCTAGCTGCCTGGAGAAGAAGCTACACTATGCTGCCCAGACCAGCTTAGAGCTGCCCGTATTCTAGCAATTCTTCTGCCTGCTGGAACTATAGGCATACAACACCCCAGTCACATTTTGAGGTTTTCCGTTTGTTGTTTGTTTGACAGGTTTTCATATAGCCCAGGATGAACTCACTGCATAGCTGAAACAAGCAGCTCCCAGCCTCCTGTAACTCTGGCTCGAGGGGATCTGACCCCTCTCCTAGCTTTTGTGCACACACACTACTGTTTGTTTGTTTGTTTTTTTTTTTTTCAAAAAGACATTTAACATAATTACCTCTTTCCGGGCATCGGTGGTGCGTGCCTGTAATCCCAGCACTCTGGGAGACAGAGGCAGGCAGATTTTTGAGTTCGAGGCCAGCCTGGTCTACAGAGTGAGTTCCAGGACAGCCAGGGCTATACAGAGAAACCCTGTCTCAACCCCACCCCCCACCACTCCCCCCCCCAAAAAAAAACTCTGAAAAGACCTTTTGTCCAATTCCCAGGTCTAGGAAGTCAGAATGTGCACATGTGTTTTGGGGAAGGGCTCAAGCTTAACTCTTGAACCTGATACAAACATACCACCACAGTTTGTTTATCCATGTGCCTATTTGTGGGATACTTGTTTCCAGGTCTGAGCTGTTATAAATAAAGCTTTCGATGGATAGCCATGTGCATATCTGTGACGTTCTTCTTTCCTTTATCTGAGACAAACCCCATGGAGTGCAACTCCAGATCATATGGTAATGATATATTTAATTTTAAAGAGAATATTTTACAGGTTCTGAGAGGCTGCTCCATTTACATCTCCAGCAGTTGCATAGGAAAGATTTGGTGTTATTCAATCCTTACTGGCCACAATCCTTTGAGTGCTTCTAACAAATGAGCAGGGAAATCTCAAGCTCTTAATTTGCATTTTTCAAGGCTGATAATATTTTCTATTATTTAATCTGCTTATTTACCCTCTGTGTTTTTTTAATATAAAGAAATGCCTCTTCACAGTTTTTGTCCCATTTTCTTCTCCTCACTTTATTTCATTTCATTTTTTTGGTTTTTTGGATTTGTTTTTTTTCAAGACAGGGTTTCTCTGTATAGCCCTGGCTGTCCTGGAACTCACTGGCTTGTTCCTTGTGCCTTGCTAAGCCAGTTTGCTTTCTTCCTTCCTGTTGTTTCTTTCTTTCCTCCTTCCTCTCTTCTTCCTTCCTTCCTTCCTTATTGTTATTGTTTTTTGAGACAGGGTCTCACTATGTAGCTCTGGCTGTCTTGGAACTCACTCTGTAGACCAAGCTGGCCTCGAACTCACAGAGATCTGCCTGACTCTGCCTCCCAAGTGCTGGGATTAAAGGGCTATGCCACCAGCGCCAGCAAGACAATCAAATCCTATTGAGGCACTTTTACCAATCAAGAATCTCAATCTCTCTTTCCAGATACCTCGAAGTTTCTAGGCTTGAATCAAGTGGACAAAAACCAACTAGCACACCTCCAAAGATGCTTCAGGAGGTCAAATTAGGAGAGAAACTGGGTCATCTTTACTTTTTCTTGTCTCATATGTGTGCGAGTAGTACATGTATTGTTTTTGTTTTGTGTTTGTTTGCTTGAGACAAGGTCTTACTATGTAGCCTCAACTGGCATAGGCCAGGCTGGCCTTGAACCTGCCTCTGCCTCCAACATGCTGGAGTTAGGGGGCTGGATCTTTGGCTTTTTTAGAGTTCTTGCAGCTCACTGGCAGAGTATACACAGCAAAGGGCCTGGGGCTTTTACTGTGTCTCAAAGAATCTCAGTTTGTAGCCTACAGCCCTACTCCCCAAGACAGTCAAACTGACCTTAAACACCCTGGGAACTTGGCACTGACTTCACCTTCTTATGGAAGCAAGTCCTTTTAGGTTCCTTTCCAGAACAGAATTCTCGCCCGTGTTCAAAATTTGCTCTGGCAACTGCTTTTCTTCCTCAACCAGTTTATCTAGAGTTTCCAAACATTCCTCAGCAGTTTTCTCCTCGGCTCATCTACACTGTGTGATGGATCAAGATTCCTCAGGGGCTTAAAAACTCGGGGCCAGCAATAAACTCCACATCACATCAGATCCAGTATTTTCTTTCAACTCTGGAAACTTTTGGCTTTGGCTCTGGCCATCTTAGTGTTGGAAGGGATGAGCTCTGTCTATCTGGTCAATCCAGCTCATAAGGAGTTTTTGTTTTCGTTAGTTGATCATGTGTGTGTGCGAGACAGATTGGAGGAGCACGCACATGATGTGGCATAGTATCAAAGTCAGAGGACAGCCTTTGGAAGTTGGCTTTTACCTTCACTTCACTGAAACAGGTTCTCTCTCTCTCTCTCTCTCTCTCTCTCTCTCTGTCTCTGTCTCTGTCTCTGTCTCTGTCTCTCTCTCTCTCTCTCTGTCTCTGTCTCTGTCTCTCTCTCTCTCTGTCTCTCTGTCTCTCTCTCTCTCTCTCTCTCTCTCTCTCTCTCTCTCTCTCTCTCTCTCTCATTGTATTTTTTTGAGACAGGGTTTCTCTGTGCAGCCCTGGCTGTCCTGGAACTTGCTCTGTAGACCAGGCTGGCCTCTGGAGTCCTGGGATTAATAGTGTATGCCACCACCAATGCCCGATTTCAATCCAGCTTTCTAACTAAGGATTCCATGGATTGAACTTGGGTTGTCAGTCTTGTGCAACCTTTACCTCCTGAACTATTCCTGGAGCCCATTAGAGGTTCTCTATATCTGATTCGGACCTTCTCAAAAATATGTTTGTCTCCTTCCTTCTTTCCTCAGCTCCTTCACTTTTTCTTCCTTTCTCTTTCCTTTCCTTTCCTTTCCTTTTCTTTCCCTCCCTCCCTTCCTCTCTCCTTTCCTTCCTTTCTCTCTTTCTTTCTAATAGAAATAGACCCCTTTGAGGCAGGGTCTATCCTTAGCTAGTGTAGAAACTCTTTCTGAAACTCTATGTAAACTAAGTCAGACAGAGATCTGCCTACCCCTGCCTTCTAGAGTGTTAAGATTAAAGGATGGCGTCAGACCAGCTTCCCTTTCTACTGTAGGGCTGGAGTGATGGCTTTTCAGATCAGAGTATTTGTTGCAGGATATTTGATCACACTATGAACTCTGAAACAGTGTTGTGGTATGGCTCAGCCCTTAGCACACACCTATAATGCCTCTTGATGGAATACACACATACCCTAGTGCACATCTTTAATCACAAACAATAAAGGTAAAAGTTAGTTTGTAGAAGGAAGCACCCATGTTTGAAAGTGATGTCTAATTGAGCAGCAGAAAAAGTGATGAATTAGAGAAATATTTGACAGAATAGGATATGTCCAACTCTCACAAGAAAAGAGAGGAAAGGGAGGCTACTTGCGAAACAGGGCAGAGAGACAGAGAGAGAGAGAGAGAGAGAGAGAGAGAGAGAGAGAGAGAGCGCAGTTTTACTGGGACAGATGTACAGAGACAGATTGAAGAGAGAACAAGCTGGACACAAATGGAGGCAGAAGGAGCCAGAGAATGAGAAGGAGCCAGAAAATCAGAAAAGGAGAGATCGTCAGAGTTTGTTCGAGGCCAAGCAGAGCAACTCAGGAGAGGCCAAGAGAGAAGCTGGATTGAATTAGTCAGCTTGGAGAGGAGTTTAAGCCAGTACAACTGAGTTAAACCAGCCAGCCAGAGTTCAGAAATAACTAGAAAGGGTAAGCTTATTCAGTAGCAAGACTCAGAGGCTGAAAACATTCTAGGCCTAGATTAGACTGTAAGCTAATCTAGAAGCTTCCAGGACTAGGCCTAGGTTAGCAGACAGAGGCAGTGAGCGTCAGAGATGACAACTACATCAGGAGAATTAAAATACTTTTACAGGTATTGGTTGGTATTACAGAGGACCAGGATCCTGTTTCCAGTACCCACACGACAACTTACAACCATCTGTAACTTCATTCCAAAGGGATCCAACTCCTTCTTCTTGTCTCTAGGGCACTGCATGCATGTGGTACACAGACATACATTCAGGTGGAACACTCATACACATAAAATAAATATAAACAACAAACAAATAGATACATGGAGGACTGGAGGGATGGCTCAGCAGTTAAGAGCACTGGATGCTCTTCAAAAGGACCCATGTGGCAGCTCAGGACATCTATTTCTCCAGTCCTAGGGCATCCAATGCCATCTTCTGGCCTCTGTGAACACCAGAGATGCACACGATCCACAGACATTTATGTTGCCAAAATACTTGTACATATAACATAAATAAAGAAACAAAACTTTAAAAAGAGGGCTGGGGAGTGGTGGTGCACACCTGTAATCCCAGCACTCTGGGAGGCAGAGGCAGGCGAATTTCTGAGTTAGAGGCCAGCCTGGTCTACAAAGTGAGTTCCAGGACAGCCAGGGCTATACAGAGAAACCCTGTCTCGAAAAAAGGCCTGGAGAGATGGCTCAGCAGTTAAGAGCACTGATTGCTCTTCCAAAGGTCCTGAGTTCAAATCCCAGCAACCACATGGTGGCTCACAACCATTCATAATGAGATCTGACGCCCTCTTCTAGAGTGTCTGAAGACAGCTACAGTGTGCTTACATATAATAAATAAATCTTTAAATAAAGAAAACAAAATGAAATGAACAAAACAAAATACATCAAAAATTAAAAAGAAAAAGAAAAGCAAACTACAGTACAGTAAATATGTAAGCAGTTAAGTTTTGGTACTGTGTACTGGCCATTCACTTGATCTCAGTGCAAGATATTTATTTATCCAAATGTCACTATGAACTCTGGAGAGATTCTTACATTATGACAGTTAGGATGTCATGAAGTGATAGGAAATTGTCAGCCCCTTTATAATTTAGGCTCTATGTGATGTGATGTATGTCTCTCATCATTTACTGAAACATCCTGAGGTGGTACAGACTGAACTGATTGATGGAGACTCTTTCTCTCTTGTTTTTGTTTTTTTAAAGATTTATTTATTTTATGTATAAGTGTTCTATCTGCATGTATACCCGCATGCTAGATGAGGGCATCTGATCCCATTACCGATGGTTGTGAGGCACCAGGTGGTTGCTGGGAATTGAACTTGGGACCTCTGGAAGAGCAGCCAGTGCTCGCTCCCCCCATCCCTTTTTTTTTTTTTTAAATATTTATTTATTTATTATATGTAACAACACTGTAGGTGTCAGATCTCTTTATGGATGGTTGTGAGCCACCATGTGGATGCTGGGATTTGAACTCATGACCTTTGGAAGAGCAGTCAGTGCTCTTAACCCACTGAGCCATCTCTCCAGCCCCGCCCCCATCCCTTTTTAACAAGGCCTTTCTATGAGTCCCTAGCTGTCCTGGAATTTGCTATGAGACCAGGCTGGCCTCAAACTTAGAAAGCTCTGTTTTCCTTTGCCTCCTGAGTGTTGGGAAATACTTTTTTCCTTGAGACATTTTGTTTTTCCTTTGTCCCAACTAAGATGGAGTTGGTAACAGAGACTGTGGTATTGGTGTGACAGGGAGACCATGCTTTTGTTTGGAGGGATGTGGATTCTGGGGATTTTTTTTTTTTTTTTTTTTTTTTTTTTTTTGGATTAGGAAAGCAGTAGAACACTTTAAGCAGGGATTAATGATCCATATTTATAGGAGGACGGAAGGCAGTGGTGCTGAGGGTGATTTGAGCTGTCGGGACCCAGTTCGAGATGTTTCAGAGGAGAAGAATGTTAGTATGAGGGCTAGAGACCCTTCTTGTGATGTCTTGGCAAATAATGTAGCTGCTTTTTGCCCTTGACCAAAAAACAAGCAAACAAATAAAAAAGAATCTGCCTGAGGCTAACCTGAACAGTTATGGATTAATCACTTTGGCAGAGGAAATTTCTAGTCAGTCTAGTGTTCTGGTGTTGACTGTCTTGTTTGGTTATTATTAGTGACCACACTCACATAGATCTAAAATGAAAACGAGCAATCTGAGCAAAGAAAAAAATGCACATAAATACAAAATATAGATTAAAAAGTGTAAAGCAAAACCTGATACTAAATGGAATAAAGAGAGCGGTGACCTCAGGGTGAGAACCCGCTCAGCCAGGCTTCCAACTTGTGAAAAGGAATTTTAAAAAAGCGAAAAGGAGTTACAGAAATGCTTCTGACCTTTAATCCCAGCACTTAGGAGGCAGAGGCAGACTGGCCTCTGAGTTTGAGCTAGCTTGGTCTACAGAGCTAGTTCCAGGACAGCCAAGTTTAGGCAGTGACGGAATCGATGGAGACCAGAAAGCTGGTGAAGATGTAATTGAATGTTCCAGCCCCAGCAAGCAGCAGAACTTGGCAGCTTCAGCCATGTGGTTCTGGCTTTAGAGTCAAGGATACAAGAAACAGGTTTCCCTCTTCAACTAGGGAAAGCTGTGGGGCCTGGCCTGTGTCAGGGGAGTCCCTGCACAGAGGCCTGGAGGCTATTTACTGAAGCTGGGAAAGTGAAGCTGGCATTGTCTTGGAGATCCCAAGATGTTGGAGATGCCAGAGCCGTGGGACACCTGCCAGGGAAAGCTGATAAAGGAGTGGGACCAGCCCAGGAGAAACCAGTGTGCTGTAGTTACCAGAGCTGACAGCACTTTGACAACAGACGTGGAGTTGCAGCGTGTGGGGGTCTGCCCAGCTGGTTTTTGGTCTTGCTTTGGTCCAGTCTTTCCTCATTGTGCTCCCTTCCCTCCGTTTTGCAAAGGCAATGTATATTCTATGTCATTATATGTGGGAGAATATGGTTTGCTTTTTGTTTGTTTTGTTTTGGGGTTTTTAAGACAGGGTTTTCTTTTGGTTTCCTGGCTGTCCTGGAACTCACTTTGTAGAGTTCACTAGCCTCAAGCCTCAGAGATCTGCTTCCCCCTTCTGAGTGCTGGGACTAAAGGTGTGTGCCACCACCAGGCTTATAGATAATTTTCTTTTTCCTTTTTTTCTAGTTTTTTCCAAGACAGGGTTTCTCTGTGTAGGCCTGGCTGTCCTGGAACTCACTCTGTAGACCACACTGGCCTCGAACTCAGAAATCTGCCTGCCTCTGCCTCTGCCTCCCAAGTGCTGGGATTACAGGCATGCGCCACCACTGCCCGGCTTCTTTTCCCTTTTTAGTTAGTGTTTCAGGTAGCCCAGGCTGGCCTTGACCTTACTATGAGGCCAAGGACGTCCTTAAACTCTTTGCCCAGGTGTCTTTTCTTTCCAAGTGATAAAATTACAAACACTCTAGCCTCCTCTGGCATCAATCACACATGTAGTGCATAAACATACATTCAGGCAAAACACCTATTTTTTCTACTATTTTATTGAAAGAATAGAAAATACAGCCTAAGCCGGGCGATGGTGGTGCACGTCTATAATCCCAGCACTCTGGAAGGCAGAGGCAGGCAGATTTCTGAGTTTGAGGCCAGCCTGGTCTACAGAGTGAGTTCCAGGACAACCAGGGCTAAACAGAGAAACCCTGTCTCGAAAAAACCAAATCAAAAAAAAAAGAAAGAAAGAAAGAAAGAAAGAAAGAAAGAAAGAAAGAAAGAAAGAAAGAAAGAAAGAAAGAAAGAAAGAAAGAAAGAAAATACAGCCTAACTCCAGCCTTCTAAGGAGCCCCAAACACTTCTTATTCCAGAGCCTGGTCTTTGTGCTCTTTGTTAGAAACTAGGTAAAAGGTCACATTCCAGAGTCTGCCCTTAGTTCAGAGATAGGCAAAAAGGCCTTGAATAGGTGATCCTGGCCCCACAAGGTTACAGGAAATGAGCTAAGCTTATCTTGCTTCTGTAAACTGCTTACACCTTTACCTATCCAGGAGTTCAAGCAGCTATAGACTCCAAGAAAATAGGAAACTAATTGGTCCTGAGTGTGGGTTCCGATAATTTAAACTGATTGGCCTAAAAACTATGGAGTGGTACAAACCGATTGGCTTGCATTTTGCGGGCTCTCGATGCTAAGGAATGATTGGTTGATGATTTGCGGGCTTTGTTGTGAACTTATAAAAGCTGTCCTAATTCTTCACTTGTGGTCCTCTGTCCTGTAGCCCTGCGCGGTGAACTGCTGTGGAGCCCAGAATTCTGGAATGAAGAAATCCTCATGTTATTGCATCAAGACCTTCTCTTGCGAGTGATTTGGGTGTTGCCTTCCGAGGCGGGGGGTGCTGTGGTACCTTCGGGTTTTGGGGGGGTCTTACATTATCATGTTTAATCACTCGTGTCTAGAAATGGCATCTGCACATGAGTCTCTGAGGAGGCTAGAGGTGTGGCATGCACCTGGATTGGAGTCTAGTTGGTCATGAGCTGCCTGATATGGGTGCTAGGAACTGAACCAGAGTCCTCCTTAGAGAGGTTTGTGCTCTCAACCTTTGAGCCATCTCTCCAGCCCCACCCATGGAGTTTTTTGAAACTAAATTATCAATTGTGTGTGCTCATATATATGTGTTCATGTGTATGCCCCTGTGTGTGTGTGTGTGTGTGAGTGTGTACACGCACACATGACACAAGGTGAGCTTGTGGAAGCCAGATGATTTTTCAGAGCTAGTTCTGTCCTTTAGCCTGTACATGTGTTCTAAGTATCAAACCCAGGTTGCCCTGTTTCTACGGCAAGCATCTTTACTTGCTGAACCATCTTACTGGACCTTTCTTGTTTATTCACTTACAAATATTTAAAAATGTATGTCAATAGGTGTTTTGGCTGAATGTATGTGTATGTACTACGTATCTGGCTGGTTCCAGAGGAGGCTCGAAAAGGGCATTGGATCCTCTGGGACTGAAGTTACAGAGGGTTGTGAGTCACCATGTGGGTGCTGGGAATTGAACTAAGAACCTTTAGAAGAACAACCAGTGCTCCTAACCGCGGAGCCATCTCTCCAGCCCCAACAAGCTTCCTTTAACATTTGCTTTTTTTTTAAATTACATCAGGATATCATGTATGTGTGTGCATATGCACACATGGAGAACAACACGTGGGAGTTTGTCTCTCATTTCACCATGTGGATCTCAGGTATCTTAGTTTTATTGCTGTGAAGAGACACCATGACCATGACAATTCTTGTTAAAAAAACAAAACATTTCACTGGGGCTGGCTTATAGCTTCATATGGCAGCATGCAAGCAGACATGGTGCTGAAGAAGGAGCTGAGAGCTCTACAACTTGACATGAAGGCAGCAAGAGGCGGTGTGAGCTTGAGCTTGTAAGACCTCAGATCCCACCTTCACATTGATACACTTCCTAGGACAAGGCCACACCTACTCCAACAAGTCACACCTCCTAACAGTGCCACTCCCTCTGGCCAAGCTTTCAAATGTGAGTGTATGGGGGCATTCCTATTCGACCAGGGTGTTTTGAGTAGGATCAGACTCTGGGGTCTTATGTTTGTGTGTACCCCTCCTCCCACACTGCTCTGTGGGAAGAGCAGGGAGGGTGTCTCCTAATGCCAGGAGGTGTACAGAGCCATATTGGGGTGTCATGCCAATTGGTAGGAACTTGACATTGACTAAGGACAAGGGCTTCCGGGCAGGAATCTGATGTTAGGGCACAATAGGGAAGTAGGTTACAGCAGGAATTTTTATCCTAGGGTGGAGTGCTCAGAGTGTAGGTGAAGTTCTTTGTTTCTCCAGGTCTATGAATTCCTGAATTAAGCAGGTGACCCACCCAGCTGCCTGAGCAGTGGAGCCAAGGACTACTTCCCTGGGAACTCTACCCAGATTCTGGGGGGAGGGGCTTGCCCAAACTGTTAAATAGTCTGACCACCATTAAAGTTGGGGCCTCGATCTGTAAACTATCAGTCTGGCCTCCTTCTTTTCAACTCTTCCCCATCCATCCCTCAGCTTCTGTTCCAGGAACCCGGCTCTTAGTAGCTGCAGGCAGCTACAGAATACAACAAGGAGGGTGTGAAAGTTCAAGATCTCCCTTTGGTCTCCACAGGCAGCTGGAGCTGGAAGGGGGAGGGGAGTCTTTCTAGGCAATAGGCAGTTTTTGCATTACGCCCCAGCTAGTGGGATAGTACCTCCTTCTGACCCCAAGTGGTCTCCACTAATATTGTGGAAAGGCATGGATAGCGTCTTTGTGGGTGGATGTCCTGAGTGGACCTCTGATCGCCTGGAGGGGAGGGGCTACCTCATGGTTACAGTAGCCTACTCTGGGCCCACTTACGGAGTGAGAACCAGGCTGGAGTGAAGAAGATGCTGTCCAAACATTATCTTTCTAGTACCTTTCCTGGTCTTTTAACTAAAGGAAGCAGGCTTTCCTCAGGACTTTAGGTTGTCACCATTATTGGCAGTTGCTTGGTGTCTCCTGTATCCATTCTGTCATATGTGAGGTAAAAAGAATACTCAGGAAATGACACCAAGTTTCTTTGATCCCAATGCACCTAGCAGGTCTGTTTTTTTGTTCATTCTACCTGTTCCACTTACAGAACATTTAGCTGTACTTAGCAAAAGACTTGGGAAAAGCTTGTCTACTTTGTCTTTCCAGAGGCAGAAATGACCCTGAAAACTTAAAAAAAAATTTACCCAGGCATAGTGGCACAGGACTGGAATCTCAGAAGTGGAGGGAGAAATTGGAGTTGGAGACCAATACAGTGAGACTTTGTCTCAAAACAAAACAAAACAAAAATTAAACTCAGCATTAAACAGCACAGATTTTTGATAAAAATGCAGGCTTCTGATCTCTCATGAGACACTGGGAGATGTCACCCTAGTTCCCTGCTACTGTCTGGAACATAGCCAGGTATCCTGGATGGAGACACCATCTCTGCCAGTTTACAAAGTGGCCTTATATCTTCTCAAGGTCCGCAGCTAGAGCCTGATGCCTCTGTATCCAACCCTACATCATCCCCAGGAAGAGATGGCCACAGAAAACATTGAATGCGGTCAGGGCGCTCCTGGCAGGATTTTTAAAGGATTCTGCTACATCACTGCCAAAATGTTCCCTGTTCCCTATCTCCCAGTGTAGAAACTAACCACAAAATGTTCTGATCAGTTACAATTAAAAAAAGTTCCCTTCTCCCTCCTAAGGAAAGAGCTAGCCCATTTCCCTTAAAGGAGTTAAGACTCCAGACTCAGATACAAGGTATGTGTGCTATGCCCTTTAAGGCAATGGTTCTCAATCTTCCAAATGCTGCAACCCTTTAATATTGTTCCTCATGTCGTGATGATCCCCAACCATAAAATATTTCTGCTGCCACTTCATAACTGTAGTTTCCCTAAGCTATGAACATAACATAAAATATCTGATATGCAGGATATCTCGTATATGACCCCTATGAAAGGGTCATGACCCACAGGTTGAGAAATGGTACTTTAAGGCTTTCTCCCTCCTACGGGTCATCAAACGGGATTTGTGTTTCTCTGGTAGGGTTGAGTGAGCCATCTGCTGAAATGACTATTTGTAGATGTGTTTCACCCTTATTCACTCTGAGTACCATGACATAGACCACTGCTCCATCCCACATCTTGGTTCTTCCAGAAAGAGCAGCTAAGGATTAAACTTTGTAAATGGTATTTTTAGATGTTATTTAATAACTCTATTAGTTATTACTATGGCCAAACCAGCCTCCCAATAACTGAAGCAGAGTCCTATGAATTTTTTTAAAGATTTATTTATGTATTATATGTGAGTGTACTGTAACTGTCTTCAGATACCAGAAGAGGCATCAGATCCCATTACAGGTGGTTGTGAGCCACCATGTGGGTACTGGGTTTTGAACTTAGTACCTTCGGAAGAGCAGTCAGTGCTCTTAACTGCTGAGCCAGTCCTATGAACTTTTAAATCAGCTTCAGCACAATTAGATGGTCTACTTCCCCGGGTGTGCTCTCCAAATACTTGCTGTTTGAGTGTCACCAGGGCTATTTCTGCCTGTCCTTAGGGTTCACTTCTCCTGTCCATGTGTTTGTGGTCTGTTCTCATGATGATCTCCTTCTTGCCCTTCCTCCTTTCTCTTTCTTTCTCTTCCTCCTCCTCCTCTTCTTCTCCTTCACATGGTCCCTACCTGCAATCCCCAGCCCAGTAACTGAAACCCCACCTTACCTGCATTCTCCCTAGTAATGGGATGTAGCCACTTTTATGTAACCAATAGTTTTAATTTGGGAACAAGGTTTATACAACAAAAACTGGTGTATGTGGGGATTTGCTTGTATGGGGGCAACCAGATCTTGGGGTATAGAATTTAGTATTGGAATACATAGCAGCACCAGATCAAGCCAACAAAACTTGGTTGTGTGCCTAGTGCTCTGCCTTAAATGACAATGAGGTCAGAAGGTCTAGCAGGTTGGCACTCTTGCCTCTATCTACCTGGGTAAACGTTCTCTGAGCTGGGGGCTGGGAAGATGGATCAGCTGATAAAAATTCCTTACAGGAAAACACAAGAACCGAAGTTTGAATTCCCAGAACCCACTGAAATCCTGCACTTTCCTCCTTAAATGGTCCTGGGTATTCTTGCCAAAAACCAACTGGCCATAGCTATGTGGGCACATGGACTCTCCTCTGTTGATTTCAGTTTATCCTTCCTTATGCCATCTTGATTGCTACTGATCTGTAGGGAGCTCTGACATCGGGAACTATGAGTCCCCCAGTTATGTGTGTGTGTGCGTGCACGCGCGCACACGTATGTGTATGTTTATTCTGCAGTCTTCATTAACTTGGATTTTGTGTGAGAGAGTATACTACTGAGTCTGATAGAGACTCAACATAAAGATAGACTTTTGGAGAACATTGTCTTTTTTTTTTTGTTTTTTTGAGACAGGGTTTCTCTGTGTAGCCCTGGCTATCCTGGAACCCATTGTGTAGACCAGGTTGGCCTACAACTCAGAAATCTGCCTGCCTCTGCCTCCCAAGTGCTGGGACTAAAGGCATGCGCTGCTGCTGCTGCCGCTGCTGCTGCTGCCGCTGCCGCCGCTGCCGCCCGGCCAAACACTGTCTTTTTTTTTTTTTTTTTTTTTTAAGATTTATTTATTTATTTTATGTATGTGAGTACACTGTAGCTTTACAGATGGTTGTGAGCCACCATGTGTTTGCTCGGATTTGAACTCAGGACCTTCAGAAGATCAGGCAGTGCTCTTACCCACTGATCTATCTCTCTAGCCCCCAAACACAGTCTTCTTCTTCTTCTTTTTTTTTTGGATTTGTTTTTTTTCGAGACAGGGTTTCTCTGTGTAGCCCTGGCTGTCCTGGAACTCACTCTGTATACCAGGCTGGCCTCAAACTCAGAAATCCACCTGCCTCTCCCTCCCAGAGTGCTAGGATTACAGGTGTGCACCGCCACCACCACCCAGCGAATACTGTCTTTTTGATACAATTTTCCTTACTTCTCTTTCCTTGTCTTAATTTGTTTTTGAGACAGGGTTATTCTGTGTAGCCCTGGCTGTCCCAAAACTCACTCTGTAGACCGTAGACCATGCTGGTGTGCACTACTACATTTTTTTTTGTTGTTGTTCCACAAACAACTTGCCAAAAACAACTGGTTTTGATATTCTTTAATTGCTTTTATTGCGGCTTTGTAGCTTCCAAGCTGCCATTTTGCAATTTGTTTTGTTTTCTGAAAGAATCTTAATATGTTGCTCAAGTTGGGCTGAATTCCAGATCCTCTTGTTTCAGTTTACAGGTTATTTGTTCTTTTTTTTTTTTTTTTTAAAGATTTATTTATTTAATTTCATGTATGTGGATATTCTGTCACTGTCTTCAGACACACCAGAAGGTGGCATGGGTTGCCCATTACAGATAGTAACATTACAGAGCTACCATGTGGTTGCTGGGAATTGAACTCAGGACCTCTAGAACTAGAGCATTCAGTGCTCTTAACCGCTGAGCCATCTCTCCAGCCCAGTTTGTTTTGTTCTTTAATTTACTTATTTTGAGACAGGCCCTAGATGGCCGGACAGTATCTATGTAGATCAGCCTGGCCTGGAACTCATAGATTCACAGAGATCCTACCTCTGCCTCCAAAGATAAAGGCCTGTGCCCTGGCCTCCCCTGATGAGCAGCATTTTGCTGTGTATTCTAGCAGACTGACTTGGAAACCTCCATCCTTCTGCCTTAGCTTCCTGAGCACCAGAATCATGTATGTGCTCTGTGATTTCTAGTCTACTATTTAGAACTTCATTTATTTACGAGTACGTGAATATGTGTGCATGTCTATGTATATGCATGGGTGCAAATGCCTACAGAGGTCAGGAGAGGGCATCAGATCCCCTGGAGCTGGAGTTACAATTAATTTCTGGTTGCTCAGTGGTGTTAGTGCTGAGAACCAAACTTGTGTCCTCCAGCCCCTACACACACACACACACACACACACACACACACACACACACACACATTAGGGGTCATGGGTGAACTAAAGAACTCTCCATTATATATATATATATATATATATATATATATATATATATATATATATATTGAGACAGGGTTTCTCTCTACAGCCCTGATTGTTCTAGAACTCACTACGTGAATCTTGAACTCACAATGATCCTCCTGCCTCTACCTCCTGAGATTAAAAGCATACACTAGGCCGGGCATGGTGGCACACGCCTGTAATCCCAGCACTTGGGAAGCAGAGGCAGAGGCAGGCGGATTTCTGAGTTCGAGGCCAGCCTGGTCTACAGAGTGAGTTCCAGGACAGCCAGGACCACACAGAGAAACCCTGCCTTGGAAAAAAAAAAAAAGCATACATTACCAGAACCATCTACTATGGCTTTTTATGTGAGTTCTGGGAATCTGAGTTCACATCCTTGTGCTTGTGAGGCAAGGCTTTTACAAAGAGAAACATAGCTGTGGGCTCTAGTTTAAAAATGCCTAAAATAACTAAGACCTTAAACCTTTTCAGCATTAAATCCAGAGGAAACATCACCCCCAGAACCATGAAAACAAGCAAGAAAACAAATATTATAGGTATTTTACTTAAGGGAGGTGCTTAAAAGAAATCAAAACCACAGAAAGACAGAATGGTGGTTGCCAGGGGCTCAGGGGAGAGAATGAGAACGGTCCTCTAATGAAGAAAGTTTGTATTTTAGAAATAAGAGTCCTAGAAATTGATGCTGTTGCTCTGGTGATGGCTGCGCAGCAATACGAATGTCCTTAATACTACCCGCCTGCCACTCAAGGGAAGAACTGGGAAGGGAGAAGACTGGGGATGGGAACCAGTGCCTTACGCACACCAAGCAAGCGCTGTACCAGTGAACTACATCCCCAGACCAAATTAGCAAATTAATGTACAAAGTACAACTTTTATATATGGGTGTTCGGCATGTAGGTATGCCTGTGTACCACTTTGTGTCTGGGGCTCTGGGAAGGTAAGGGAGAACATCAGGTCTGGAACTGGAGTTAAAAACAGTTGTTGTGAGCCACCATGTTGGTATTAGAATTTAAACCTCTGGAACTACTAACTAGTGCTCACAACCACTGACCCAGTTCTTCCAGAAAAATTTTTTTTAATATCTGAGCTTTGAGTATGTGTGCGTACCATGTAAAAAGGTATGGACTTGGGCTAGAAAGACAGCTCAGAGGTTAAGAGCACTGTCTGTTCTTCCAGAGGTCCTGAGTTCAATTCCCAGCAACCTTTAAAAAAAAAAATAAGTAAAAAATAATTTGTGACTAGGGCATTGCAGCTTCTGTTTATGATCCCAGCACTCAGGGGCTCAGGAGCAGGACACCTGAGGTACAGAGTAAGACCCAGCCTGCTTCAGAACACTACCAACAACTGCTGGGGTGTGAAGCAAGGTTATGTGAGGACATGATGCACTCATGACACAGGCTTGGGAACATCCCAGGTTGCTACTTCTCAAGAGGGGAATTTGTAGAAGGAACACAGGAATAACCTTCCTCAAAGGATGTTCCCACACCTCAGATGTTTCTATGTTTCCCTGAAGACAAGTAACATTTTTGTGCATTTAAATAACCTTGAACAGGCTGCTCCAAGAGACAGCCTTCAAGGAACTGCAAACTCCTAAGGCTGTTAAGTTATCAAAGGAGGTAGAAAAATAAAAAACAAAAAACAAAAACTGAGCCTTGTTATGCAAATGGCACTCAACCGCTGGCTGCCTAGAGTCCCCATCTCCCTCTGGGCTTTCTGGCTTCAGTTCTGCAGGCATTCATCAGGAGAGGCAACTAGGAAGCCTTTCATCACGGAAAAACATGGCCCAAAAGAAAACAGACAAAGACTGAGTAATTCTTTATTTTCACATACTCGATGAAGGGGCTTTTCCTTAAACATTCTCTCCAGTGGAAAACAGAAGATGCGAAGCGGTTTCCGGTTCCTCTGCTCAGGGCCTGGGCTCCTCCTTGCCGGAATGGTGAGGTGGGGGGGTGTATTTGCCCTCTTTCATTAGCTTTTCCCGCTGGCGCTTGATTTCACGCATCCGCCTTATCTGTCAAGGATAAGAAGCACTAAGGCCAAGGGAGTCAGGACCCAGAGAAGAGCTTCTGCTCTCACTGAATCTGCTGCTATCGTTTGCTGAAGCCTTAACCCGAGGCTTTGTACATGATAGGCAAATGCTGCCCCAGACCAGAAGTTTATCATTTTCCAAGAAGGTTTTATTATTCTCTCTCTCTCTCTCTCTCTCTCTGGTGTGGTGTGTGTGTGTGTGTGAGAGAGAGAGACAGAGAGAGAGAGACAGAGACAGAGAGAGAGGGAGAGCACAGAGGTTGAGAAGAGGGCATCAGGTCTGAGACCTGAGGGAAGGCTATAAAGCCACTTGACACACCTCCTGGGAATTGAATTCAGATCCCCTGAGAGAGCAACAAGTGCCTCTAACTGCTGAGCCACCCTTCGGCCCACTAAATTAATCTTTAAAGTACTAACTGAAAAACAAAAGGATCAACTGGAAATCACTTTGAAACTTTTTAATAATCAGATCTCTCCCTCTCTTCTCCTCACCTTCTGCTCCCTTCCTCTCCTTCTGTCTCTTTATTTTTTTGATTTTTTCGAGACAGGGTTTCTCTGTGTAGCCCTGACTGTCCTGGAACTCACTCAGTAGACCAGGCTGGCCTCAAATTTAGAGGTCTACTCCTGCCTCCAGAGTGCTGAGATTAAAAGCATACATATACCTGACTCAGAATTCTAATATACATAAAAATACATACTTGAAAGCTAATAATCAGGATATTCTCAATATATATAAGAAATCAGGGGCTGGTGATATGTCTCAGCAGTTAAGAGCATTGACTGCTCTTCTGCAGGTCTTGAGTTCAAATCCCAGCAACCACATGGTGGCTCACAACCATCCGTAATGAGATCTGACACCCTCTTCTGGTGTTTCTGAAGACAGGTACCATGTACTTACAGATAACAATAAATAAATCTTTGGGCCAGAGAGATCGGGGTCAGAGTGAGCAGAGGTCCTGAGTTCAATTCCCAGCAACCACATGTTGGCTCACAACCATCTGTACAGCTAAAGTGTACTCATATACATATAAATAAATAAATTAATTAAAAAAAAAAAACCAAAACAGGTAACTGTAATACTATTAAGAGAAGACATTTGTGGGCTTGTGAGCTAGCTCAGTGGGTAAAGGACCTTGACCATTTAAGCATAAAGACCAAAGTCCAATTCCTCAGACTGGCATGGTAGAAGGAGAGAATCAATTTCACAGAGTTGTCATCTAACCTTGACCACGCACCACTGCTCACCCGTGAACACGCATGTACAAATAGTATCTTTATTGTATGGAAGCATCATCTGTCGATTTAAAAGCCTATGGCAATGACTTAGCCAGGAAATAGAAGGTGGGGCATCCAGAAAGCAGAAAGAATTCTGGGATAGAGCCAGGTGTGAGATTCCCTGGGAAGATGTGAGATGAACACGTGGTACCTAAGCACAGGCCACCAGCCACCTGGTGGAATGTGGGCTGGAATAAACGGGATATTTTGAGTTATATCTAGTCAGCAAAGTGTCTAGCTACATAGCCAAGGTATTTGTAAATATATTTTGAATCTAAGTCTTATTCAAGTTTGGTTTCTGGTATACACCTTAAATCTCAGCACTCTGGACCTTGATGCAGGCAAATCTCTGAGTTCAAAGACAGCCAAAGCCGTATAGTGAGACCATCTCAAGCAAATAAACAAACAAAACCCAATCAATCAAACAAAAGAAATATATCTGTAGGTATAGCTGCAACACAGAAACAGGCAAAATGGTGGCCAAAGTCAAAGCTTCCTTCTATAAGATTAGGGCCCATGTGTTACGTAATTCATTCAGCTAAGACCTTTTCCTCCCTGAACCTTTGGTCAAATTTGCCTACAGCAAGGTCATTAATCAATGCCTCCACCTTCTTCAGAAACACATCCAGTTGGTCACACTATGTTTGACCAACACACTCCTCATTGGAGAACCCTAGATCTCCAGGGTTTGACAGCTTCTCCAATGAGGACTCAATGACTGTGAAATAGTCCCACCCCAAAGTTTTCTTTTTGTAAAAATTACTTTATGTTACATATATGGGTGTTTTGAATGCATATATGTCTGTGTACTACAAGTATGCCTGGTGTCTGTGGAGGCCAGAAGATGGTGTCAGATCCACTGGGAATGGAGTTGCAGATAGTTGTGAGCTGCCCTGTGGGCACCGAGACTAGAAGAGCAGCCAATGCTGTTAACTGAGTCATGAGCCATCTCTCCAGCCTCCTGAAAAATGTTTTAAGAATGACCAATCAAAGCCAGTGTGAATTCTTGCTTTACAGACTACCGAAAAGACAAGGCCTACATACACACACAATTCTGGTTATAGCAGAAGACAGGGTAAGAAGAGGAAGAACAGGCCCTCCTCAGATCCAAGGGTCTTAGCTGCCTACGTGCCAGGAGTCTTCCCAATTACAAGTGAGCAGCCACTGCCCAGAGACCAACAGGACACACTGCAGCTGGCCCAGGGGACTAGGGATTTAGTACAGTGACAGAACTTACCTAAAGTGTGCAAAGCTCTGAATTCAATCCCCCCCAGGGCCAGAGGAGAGTGTAAGGGGAAGGGGAGGGAAGTAATTCAGCTCCCACCTCCATTATTTTCTCACCGTTTTGAAGCGAAGAAAGCATTCCTCGAAGTCGTCGAACTCTATCTTGCACTCTTTTTTCGCCCGGGTTGCACCGATCTGGCTTGCACACTCTATCC
This sequence comes from Apodemus sylvaticus, assembly GCF_947179515.1. Classification (NCBI taxonomy): domain Eukaryota; kingdom Metazoa; phylum Chordata; class Mammalia; order Rodentia; family Muridae; genus Apodemus; species Apodemus sylvaticus. Next base: position 137,431,177 of record NC_067474.1, read on the forward strand.
ACTCTTTCTCAAAAGCGTGGCACCGAGCCGCATTCTTGTAGGGCTGCTCAGCACTTAGGAACATAAAGTGCCGGTCTAGGCTGATGCCCAGCTTTTTCTGCACATCAAGGAAAGGCATGGCTGTAAAAGAACACAAGGCAACATGAGAGATAAAATGACGTGGTACTGGGAAGAAACAAGATACTTCATCTGTGAAGTCTGAGGCCCCAAATTTCTTCTCCTTTCTTTCAACTTTGTGTTTTTTGAGATAGCATCTCATCTGCCTTTAAGTCCCTGTAGTGAGAGAGAGCCTTTCCTCATCCCTTGCCCCCCTCTTCCAACTGCTGGGATTACCAATCTTTTTTTTTTTAAATATAAAGATTTACTTATTTATTATATGTAAGTACACTGTAGCTATCTTCAGACACAGCAGAAGAGGACATCATATCCCATTACAGATGGTTGAGAGCCACCATGTGGTTGCTGGGATTCGAACTCAGGACCTCCGTAAGATCAGTCAGTGCTCTTAACCACTGAGCCATCTCTCTAGCCCTACCAACCTTTTTTATTAGACAGGTTCTCCCAGAGTAATTTAGAGGCTTTCACAAAACTCAAGGAATAGAAAACTAAAATTATTTTTTTCTATATATAAGGATATTTTTGTCAAGGGCAGAAAAAAATTGTTTTGACTCAAACAAAAAGCAAAACAGCCAGGCAGTGGTGGCGTGTCTTTAATCCCAGTACTCTGGGAGGCAGAGGCAGGCGGATTTCTGAGTTCGAGGCCAGCCTGGTCTACAGAGTGAGTTCCAGGACAGCCAGGACTATACAGAGAAACCCTGTCTCGAAAAAACCAAATCCAAAAAAAAAAAAAAAAAAAGAAATGGATGGATTCTGGTGCTCAGTGGACCATGACAGACATTAAGCACAAAGAACATATGGAAAATACATAATAAAGTTGACATGGAACAAATAATCCCAAGTGACACAAGTGCTTAAGACTGGAAAGAAAGCACAACACACACATCAAAATCATCCTGAAATTTAGGGGTGAATTTAATTTATAAAGTCCCCTCCCATTCTTTTAGTCATTTACTGTGTATGTTAGAGGCAGAAAGGGGAAAGAGCGCATCATAAGCACTGGAGACCCACACCGGGAACCTGAGTAAGAATTCAGGGGAGGAAGCTCTTGGGAGAATAGCACCCACACAATTCACAACTGCCGAGGCGGATCTCCATCCATCTCTCTCTCTCTCTCTCACACACACACACACACACACACACACACACACACACACGAGCAGTAAGCAGTGCAGTCTAATATGTCAGCGACAACAGAAGTGACAATGAGTACGGACAGAGGCTCTGGAGCTAAGTGCACAACAGGGAGAAAGCGGAGGGCTCAGGAAAATGGGACCAAAATCAGGACGTAGCGCACGCCTTTAATCTCAGCACTTGGGAGACAGAGGCAGATGCGTCTCTGTGAGTTCAAGGCCAGCTTGGTCTACAGAGTGAATTCCAGCCAGGGCTACACAGAGAAACCACGTCTCAAAACAAAAACTAAAACACGAAAAGGAGCGGGGATGTCAGGGTAGGAAGGAGGCCAAGGCGGGAGTCCGGCAGAGGACGGAATTACTTTGGAGGGCTGGAGGGGACCTAGTTATGGGGCGAAGGGATGACAGGAGGACTTGCCCAGACCTGGGACACCCACAGAGAGAGATTTGTCGAGGAGCTAAGCCTGGATGCGCGGGAACAGCAGCGCCTACCGCACTTCAGCAGTGCCCTTGTCAGGTCCCTGGACGCAGTTCACGACCGCCGGCTTCCGGAGGACGCAGAAGTCTGCCGTAAAGGAGGCCCGCAGCACGACATCTACAGAGCGACGCCGTAAATCGGCCACCGGCCGCGTCCACGTGGGAACCATAGAAACCAAGCACAGCAGTGTGCGCCTGCGCAGCCAGCCTCCAGACTCTGACAGCTGATAAATTGACCTTTCCTCATGCTACTGAAGTATTTAATTCTCCTTTTCAGCTCTGTCATGACAATTAATTGTTATGCTTTACTAACTTACCAGATGCAGGAGAGATTGGAGCTGAGACGGTAGTGGGCAGGGCACCCACCTTGGCCAGATTGGTTATATATATATATATCTTGCCTTCTATTTAAACTCTATCTTCATGTCAGGATCCAGTGGAGGAACTTGCCTAAACCGGGCAGTGGTGGTGCACACCTTTAATCCTAGCACTTGGGAGGTAGAGACAGGCAGATTTCTGAGTTCGAGGCCAGCCTGGTCTACAGAGTGATTTCCAGGACAATCAGAGCTATACAGAGAAACCCTGTCTCGAAAAACCAAAACCAAAGAAACAAACAAACAAAAAAAAATTTAAAAAAATCAAGAAATCTGCCTGCTTCTGCCTCCCAAGTGCTGGGATTAAAGCCATGTGGCCCACTGCCCGGCCTATTTCTATTTCTGAATTTTGATATACTGCCTCCTACTCCCTCCCAAACTTCTGTCTTCAGTTATCCAGAAATAAAACTTATAGTGTGTGTGTGTGTGTGTGTGTGTGTGTGTGTGTGTTGGTTCCATCCTTCTACCACCTAAATCCAGGGGATTGACCTCTAGGGACTCAAGCAGGATGAATTCAGGTTGTCAGGCTAGATGGTAGGTGCCCTTCTCCACCAAACTTTCTCTTGATCTTAATTTAAGTTTGATTCTCTTCTTTCTGACTTGCTACCACCATCTCTCCCCTTTAAATTTATTCTGAAGGGGGCTTAAAAAGAGAGAGTGGGGTTTAGGGAGTGTGGCAAGGGGGTGTGGGGGAAGGGGGTGCCTAGGTGGCCCATGCCCAGGCACCTCTTCCCCCTGAGGGAACACACGCACAGACATGGTATAGAATAGAGTTTATTGAGGGCAGAGAATAGGAGTTAGAGAGGCAGAGAGAGTGAGAGAAAGAGAGAGAGAGAGAGAGAGAGAGAGAGAGAGAGAGAAGAGGAATGGAGGAGGCTGGCCATGATCACGTGGAGGGGGGAGGGGAGGAGAGCCAAGGGGCAGAAAGGTGAGAGTGTGATGAGGAGAGAGAAAGAGAAGGGGCAAGTAGCCCCTTTTACAGTGGGCCAGGTCTATGGGGCGGGGCATACCTGGCTGTTGCCAGGTTAAGTGTGGGGTGGAGTTTCGACAGAATACCAACACATTCATACCCTGTTTATTTCACCAGCTTCTGATGGAAATTCCAATCCTTCAGACATTTCTAAGCCCTGTCTCAGGCCCTGCCAGCCTTGTCCACTGTAGATCTGAATGTAAACAGGCACTCACCACTGGACATCTCAGACAATAGGGTCCTTACAGTCAACAGCAGCCTTTCCTCCCAAGCAAATGCTGGAAAACAACTCCCAGATCAAGCAGGAACTGTACGAGTTGTTGCCGTGGTGCCCAAGCCTTGGGATGTGCTTGTGGGTCCCCCATCACTGTGTCCCCCCTCAATACTTCTTTAGGACTGTATAATAAAGCAAAGGACTTTATACCTGTCTTTACCTCCCAGACATGGAGCCTCCACGTCCCCTGGGATGAAGGGCTGCTGCCCCCGCACAACCCCTCTGAAACACATTCAGGGGCTGCGGGGTTATTCCAAGTGCCCTTGGTATTCACTCCCAGGGCTCTGTCCTGGGCCCATTCACATAGTGGAAACTTTAAGTGTCTTGCACTGTTGTTATGAAGAGCTGAACTAACTGGTAACCCTTGGCGTTGGAAACTCTCAGGCCAGTTATTGAGCTGTATGACAGAATGCAGATCTTGTGGATTCCATATGGTGATGGAGGAAATAGCAAGCTGAATAAACCAAACCAGGAATCCCTTAAGCAAACTGGGTTGGAAACAAGGCTGTCAGGCTCAAGATGCCAGAGGCAACTGGAGGGCCGCAGTCTATCCTTAGAGCTCCCCTTGGGAGGCAGAGGCAGGTAGTTCTCTGTGAGTTCAAGGCCATCCTAGTCTACATAGTGAATTCCAGGATAGTCAGGGCTATATTGCAAGACTGTGACTTGAAAAAACAAAACAAAGGAACTCCTTGTAACTTTCCTTTTTTCCAAACCTTATTTTTAATGATAGTTCTTAAACATCTTCACCTCCCTTGTAGCCTGCTACCCGACAGAGGTAGGGGACCTGTTTAGAAAGGCTCTTGTCTCAGCAGGGGTCAGCAGGAAGGACCAGGGAGAATGCCACAAGTTCCTGGCTCTGTCTTTCTTAGTGAAGCGAAGATCAGCAAAGACGTGAGAGCCACAAGTCCTGCACAGCTCGCTCTGTAAGTCCAGTTCAGCCTCTGTCACAGTCTGAGTCCTATGTATATCCTCCAAACCTCACGTTCTCCACGGGGTTCGCCTCAGCACATGCTGTCTCAGCTGCCATCACTCTGCCCATCAGTCTGAGGAAGAAGCAAGAACCTGCAACAGGCCACCACAAGTTTTTCTCTCTATTGAGTCCCAACAAACGCAGCCAAACTACGAAATGTAAGGTGGACCAATACATGCATGTTTTTTTTTTTAAAGATTTATTTATTATATATGAGTACACTGTAGCTGTCTTCAGACACACCAGAAGAGGGCATCAGATCTAATTACAGATGGTTGTGAGCCACCATGTGGGTGCTGGGATTTGAACTCAGGACCTCTGGAAGAGCAGTCAGTATTCTTAACTGCTGAGCTATCTTTCCAGCCCCTACTGCATGTTATTAACAAAGAATCTTTCATCATGTGTCCTTTCACATGCTTGCTTTAGCAGCACATTCTCTCTCCTGTGTCTGCTTCAGCTAAATGTTCCTTCACGAGTCTGCCTTAGCCTTTTACCTGTGTCCCCTTCAGCTAAACATTCCTTCACGTGTTTGCCCCAGAAAACACCATCCAAATGACTTTCCAAAGAACCCTTAAGTTTCCACTTCAACTCCCCTTGGCCTGGGAATGTTCCTTGGTTGGTAGAGTGCTGGATCCCCAGAGTCATATTAAAAACCAGGTATTGTGGTGATGCAAATCTGTAATCTCAGCTTTAGGGACCTAAAGCTAGGAGTTAAGTTGAGATCACCTTCAGCCTCAGCAGAAGACAGACAGCCTGGACTACAGAAGACTTTGTCTCAACTCAAGACTTCCTCTTCTGTTGTATGGAGCTGTCTCTTGACCCGAAAACTTGGACTTCCCGAGTGGTATGAAGACACAAAGCATTGGTAAAGCCGGCCAGGCACTTACTATACCCACCATACATTCTCACCATAAAGTAACGCACCATGGTCTGGTGTCATAAACTAAATAGCTTTATTCCTGAGTGAGCATCCCTAACAGCAGATAATTAAACTCCTGTAGGGATGCTGCCTGGGCAGGAGCCTTCCTAGCACCCACTCCGCTCTTCTTTCCTAGAGGCACACAATGCCTACCAAGGCAGGGAACTGTTGCTCTTCTGTCCACTGGACTGTGAGATAGCCTGGCGAAAGCTTAAAGTAATTGCCCCGGGGTTGAGGGGAGTCCTAGGCCAGTGCTGAGACACTCATCAGTGAGGAGGTGAGAGGACTGGTCATAGTGATAACAGAGATCTGTGCAGTAGTGGAGGAGGCACCGAGACAAGCGCCTTACAGGATGTTAGAGACAAATGAAGGGCTCACTGCAGGTGCAGCACACCTCAGAAGTCCTCAGTCTAACCACCCAGTTACCACTGCTACCACTTCACCTACGTCACTTAAAATCTGTGTGAGCCGGGCAGAGGTGGCACACGCCTTTAATCCCAGCACTTGGGAGGCAGAGGCAGGCGGGTTTCTGAGTTCGAGGCCAGCCTGGTCTACAGAGTGAGTTCCAGGACAGCCTGGGCTACACAGAGAAACCTTGTTACAGAGAAACTCTGTCTTGACCCCCCCCCCCCAATCCTGGTGGCTGGGTTGTCTGTTATTTTTAATTATGTGTCTTAGGTGTAGGTATGTGCATGTTGTATGGGTGCCTGAGGTCAGAGGCATCAAATCCCTCGGAACCGGAATTACATGTGTCCCAGAGTAGCTGTGAATGAAGTCTAATACAAAATCATGGATTTATGAAAGGGTACTGAGGGTAGGATGTGGCGGGGAACACCTTTACTCTCAGAGGCAGAGGGAGGTGGGTCTGAGTGACTTCAAGGGGAGCCTGACTGACACAGCAAGCTTGAGGCCAGCCAAGAAGGGTAGGTGAGACAACAAAACAAAAACAAAAACAAAAACAAAAAAACCTTGGAAGCGGGAGGGTAGGCCCTTTAAATCCCAGCAAACTGGGAGGCAGGGGTAGACAGATTTTTTTGAGTTTCAAGGCCAGCCTAGTCTACAGAGCAAGTTCCAGGACAGCCAGGGGGTTACACAAAGAAACCTTGTCTCAAAAAACAAACAAAATACCTTACAAATAACTTGGGCGGGCCTGGCAGTGGTGGCGCATGCCAGTGATCCCAGCACTTGAGAGGCAGAGGCAGAGGCAGGTGGATTTCTGAGTTTGAGTCCAGCCTGGTCTACAGAGTGAGTTCCAAGACAGCCAGGGCTACACAGAGAAACCCTGTCTCGATAAAACCAAAAATATAAAAAAAAAATTTTTTTTTTTTACAGACCAAAAAAATTATGAAGAGAGATGGAACTGAAGACTTGGATGAAAGGAATAGCCTGTTATGAGGGGCTAGTCCTGCCACCTGGGGACATGGTGAGGTCCCAGACAGAGCCGACACTGAGGGCCATGTCAGAGTTCATGGTTACACGGTCATAGGGACTGGTCCCACTAGAGACCATGGGGATGTCCTGGTGGGGGCAGCCACCAGGACCACATAGATGTGCACAACTAGTCTCACCCCTTGCTGAATGTGGTCTCTCGAGAGCTGGTTCCATCTCTCACTGGTGGCGGCGTTTGGGAAAGCAGGCCGGGTACAGAGGTGATGTCTTCTGCTGTCCCTTGCCACCTCTGGCAGTCAGGAAAGCTGCTCACAGGGTCATGAGCTTGGGAGAACTGGCCCTGCCCCTCACCAGCTGCAGCACTCCGGAGAGCTGGCCTTGTATTTGCCTGGGCAGTACAGTAGTGTTAGCCCTGGTCAAGGGGGAGTGGGTGAACCAGGCCGAGCAAAGAGAAGCTGGCCCCACCACACTCATCTGGCAAGAGGTGGTGAGCATGCAGGGGTGATGCCCTTCCCCTCCTCCCATTGCCACCTGCAATAGCCAAGAGCCAAGATTGGGAAAGCTAGCCCTGGCCCCACACTGGCAGGCCTTGTCCCTCACCTAGGCAATACAGTGGGGTTGGCCCCGGTGAGCCAGCCCCTGGGTGAGTGGGAGGGCTGACCCAGCCCCACAGGCTGCAGCACTTGGGAAATTGGACCTTGCCTGGGCAGCAGTGGAGCTGGTTCTGGAGGTGTAGGTGAGCCAGCCCATGGGTATGAGAGCAGGAGAGCTGACCCTGCCTTCTGCTGATGGCAGCATGAGGTGGCCTAGGCAGAGCAGTGCTGGAGAGCTTGCCATGGTGGGTGCTGAGAAGGTGGGGTCAGTACTGAGCTGACCAGCCCAGCTCCCACCCAGGCTCAGATCAGGGGTCTGGGCTGGCCCACCCCCCAGAATCTATATCACCTTCGAACAGATGGGACAAGTGTAAGGGCCATTCCTCCTGCTCCAAAGCCTCAGAATCTCCACGACACAGAACAACAACAGAGTACCTGGGAGGGGTCTCCATGATGATCCAATATTGATGGTGCTAGAAACCAGAGATCTCGAACCACATCAATGACTCACTGCAAGGACAAGTGAATATATGCAGACAGAGCGATATACTATGGGATACACCGGCACACGACAGCCTCTGAGTACATTTTTCTTGTGTTTTCTTTGTTGTGTTTTTTTGGGGAGTAGGAGGCAGCAAGGGGACAGGGAAATGAACAGAGCAGGACTGGAGTGGATGATGTGAACCTCACAAAGAATCAAGTAAAAAAAAGATAGGTGTGCCTCAAACTCCACGGTTTCTGGGAACAAAATCTGGGTTCCTCTGCAAGGGCAGCACATGCTCTTAACCACCAAGCCATCTGTAGCCTTTCATCACTTGTCAGATCAGCTCTCTTAGTACAAGGTAACTTCCAACTTGATGATGTAGCTAAGAGCCCTGATTTTCTTTTATGTCTCCATCCTAGAGATACAGACATGTATGACGTTTGCCAGAGACCAGGCCCAGGGCTTTGTGCATGCCAGACGGGCACTCTAGTAACCGTGCTGCGTCCAGGTCTACTCTAACACCGTTCTTGTGTCGCATGGTACTCTCCGCCTCTGATGGAGGCCGGAACATAGCTCAGTAGTGTGCCATTGCCCAGCATGTATGAAGCCCCACGTATCATCTCCTGTACTGTCAAATAGACAGACACTAAACACAGGTGCTAGTCTGCACAGCCAGCTGTGGAACTAGCTCCCTATACAGGTTTTTTCCAAAATCACACATTCCAGTGCATCCTTGTAGCTTCTGTAGGTTTTATTATTAAGTCAGAATTTCCATAATTTCCCTACCTGGGAAGTAACCCTTAAGCCCTTGAAGTCAAAGTGAAGCTAAAAATATATATTTATGTAAATATATATTATATATGCATATACACACATGCATACATATACATACAGGGTCTCATGTACTCACACAGCTCAGGCTGGCCTTGAATGCTATGTAGCCAAGGATGACCCTGAACTTTGAAGACCCACAGACTTCCAGGTCCTCATTTTCCTAGTGCCAGCCACAGCGGTATCATACTCAGTGGCCCCAAAGGATAACCTAAAAACAGCCTACAGGCATTGCTGGCAGTTGAGAGGGTGGCATGACTGTTAATCACGAAAACCACTCCTAGCCAGAAGCCACTAGCTGGAATGCTTTGTAAGGAAGCACATCAATGTGGTGTCTAATGGGCCTTGGGTGACAGCCCCAGACGCCTTTACCCTCCACACCACAGCCATTCCTATGGCTCCTTCAAGGAACAAGGAACTATGCTAGAGAAAGACGAGATAAAACAAACTGTCCTTTAAGTGAGTCAGTCATTCTTTAATTATTAAAAGAGCACTGGTGGGCTCTCGGGAGTCTGTTAATCTCCAACACGTTACTAAACTGTGGAAATGGTTCTAGCAGCCTTATTATAGTTATCTGAACTAATACACATCATCACAGTATCAAGAAGGCAAGGTAAACAAATAGCTTAAGTATTTTATTTGTTTGCAACTAAGCTTGTTAACACTATATAATGAAAATGTACAAAGAATAATGTTGCAGTTTTTGGTTAGATTTAAGTCAAAGACATTCATTAATAAGGAATCTTCAAATGTGAATACCCCAGAAATGTCCGCAAGCCAGCTGATCGCAACAACTGTCTCTGAATATCACCTTACTTTGGAAGGTATTGGCAAACATTTGAATTAAAACTCAAGATTTTTCCAAAATAAAGCCGTAATTAATAAAACTATTCTATATTCAAACTAAAACAGTTTTCATAAAACTTTCCTTTCCAAAACAATAGTAAAGGAAACAAGGCATTTTGTAAAATGTGGTCCTGAACGAGTCACAGTAAAAATAAATGTATACTTTAACTCCCACCTCCTCAAAACAGAGGCTGCTTTCTGCTCACAGCCTTGGGGCCAAGGCAAAGAACAGCCAATAAGCAACTTCAGGCAGGGTATTGCCAAAACCAAGCTCTAAGGGTTGAACACGGACACCTCAGAAGAGTTTGGGGTAGCCTGGACTAAGGATCCAGATTCTAGGTTGAAACAGATGCGAAGGTGAGCGGCTCCTCCCAGCTAGCAGTGCTGGGGCCTGGCCCAGCCCCGCACTCAACTTGTTACACGCTCCAGGCACACCCTGATCTTCCGTTCCAGGGGAGATCTTTTCCCTGTAGAAGTTCAGCGTCCAGGGAGCTCCGTGACTGTGAATGAGGTGAGCTCAGACTCCACAGGATATTTTAAGGCTTGGAGTCAAAGTATTTTTCCAGCACAGCTAGGCAGAGTCCATGTTCTGATAGCCTGTCTCCAGTTTGTTCTAATTTCTCACCACGGATTTGCAGATTCAGGACTGCAGACCTTCCCTATTATCATCATAATCACATCTAATGTCCATCCTAACTTACAAGTCAAATTCTGTGCCTGGAAACAGTCCCTGTATTTAACGATAATACCTACAAAATAAACAACCCACTGTTACAACTTATATGGTCACCAAACATTAATGATCTTCTGTAGACCAAGAAAATGTTTTTAACCATAATTGTCGTGCATCAATTCACAGCCAGAATCCCCAAGATCAAAAAAATTTTTGCACAATACAAATAATAACTTAAAACACAGACACACACACACACACACACACACACACACACTCACACTTCTCACAGAGCTGTGCTTGGGGAGACTCCACGTGTTGAGTGCCACGAAGGCATTCTTTGCTCAACTGCTGTTCCAGGTATTTTGTCTGGAAACCTATCACAGTAGGGCACAGCTGTTTAGTGGATGAGCACAAAAGAAAGATATGCTTGTGGCGCCCAGAGAGTTTAAAGGCCTTTCAATTGTATAAAATGGACCTGCAGGAGCATTTGAGTGTTCTCAGGATGCAAAGTTGGAGCTGAAATGTGATATCAAACCAGTTGCAAAAAGTGTACAGCAGCCATCTCTTGAGGTCACACCTGGTACCCAGATAGGCAAGAAGGCTTCAGGATACATCTGCAAATTAGGATTAAAAGACAAATAAGAACAATGAAGACACAACACAGTCTTGCACTTTTAAAACATACCCGAGTAGTAAACGAACAAACAGCGGGATCCACCACTTCAAAAATACTAAACTTCAAGAATTTAAGAAATGTGTTTCAAGCACTTCAAATATTTAGAATTAAGAAATCTTGACCACTCATTGGATAAATCAACATCCATCAACTAACTGGAACTGCCTTTCTGGGGATATTAACAAAGAGACCAGCGTTAGAGACAGATGACTGTAGGTAGTAATCTTGATCAAATTATCTAACATTTCTAAGCATTGTCCTTACCAATAAAATGGGGTCAATATTGCAAGTTGCACCTCATAGGATAGTGTGAGGATTATATAAAATTAAGATTTGTTGGTTTGACATTGTGCTGGACATGTAAGTATTCTTAGTTAGCCATTTCACTTTCCAGGGTCTTAAAAAAATTGTTATTTTTTTAGATTGATTTATGTTATGTACATGAATGTTTTGCCTGCATATGTTTGTGTACTATATGTTTGCCAGGTGCCCTTGGAGGTCAGGAAGAGGCATGAGATCTCCTGGAACAGAAATTCTAGGTGGTTGTGAGCCACCACATGCATGCTGGGAACCCACATGAAGAGTCTGGGCCCTCTGCAAGAGCAATAACCAAGGGCCTTCTGCTCTCAGGACACAAAATACTCCCAAGCAAAATTGTGTTAAGAACCAGATATTTTGCCAGGCAGTGGTGGTGCACGGCTGTAATCCCAGCACTTTGGGAGGCAGAAACAAGTGGATTTCTGAGTTCAAGGCCAGCCTGGTCTACAGAGTGAGTTCCAGGACAGCCAGGGCTATAACGAGAAACCCTGTCTCGAAAAAAAAACCCAAATCCACCCCCCCCCCAAAAAAAAACCCAGATATTTTAAAGAAGAACTTGGTATACTTACAGCTTGTTGGCCTTGTCCCATATCGCCGCATGATCTGATCATGCGTGAATTTCACAAATGATTCATACTGTTCTGTGAAGATACAAGAAAGAGTGTATACTAATTGCAGAAACCCATCCCTAATCCCTCAGCAATTTAGGGAGCATGATGGCATTTGTCTTCTCTGTTTGCATTCTCTACCCAAACATTCCTTTTCTTTTCCTGTAATTCTACCCTCTGCCAATGGCTTCACAGTACAGCGATCTATGAGCTTGGATTCTGAAGTCCTTTCATTACAAAATGAAAACACAAGCAAGAGGGATCACAGTGGGATCAGTAACAGAGACCTGCGTAAGCAAATGGGTACGGCAGACTCCCAATTAAGACAACAAAGAGGAAAAAAGGCTGAGCATGGTGCCTCATGCTTGGAACACCATTTTTTGAGGGGACTGGAAACAGAAGGATCTCTGTGAGCTTGAGGCTAGCCTGGTCCACACAGTAAGCTCTAGGTTTATCATTATTTTTTTAAATTGTGTGTCTGTCTGTCTGTCTGTCTGTCCGTCCGTCCGTCAATCCATCCATCCATCCATCCATCCATCCATCCATCCATCCATCCATCCACGGGGCATGTGTTGGTATGGAGTGCAGGTGCCCGAGTCCAGAGAGTGCTGATCAGCTGGAGCCGTAGCTGTATGTAGTCTTGAGCCACCCAACGTGGGTCCTCTGGGCTGAGGTGCTCTCTGGGCTCTATTACTATTCTTTATCACACAGGTCTCCAGCTGTGATTGCTAACACCTGTTCTCTAGCCCCAGCTGACCTGTACTTGCTTTTTCCTGTCATACCTCCCAAACATGTACCCAACTTATACATCAACAAAGTGACTTTTGTGCAGAAGTTTGAACAAGCTGGTGACACTGCACTGTACCAATCCTGACACCTGTTAGGAAGTCAGTACTATAGGTAACCCACCTGTTCGCCACCAGCTGGTGGCCTATTCAATGCCTATAATTAGGGAAAATTCTTACATGAAGAGCTCTGTTTACCTACTTTCAGAAATGCAAATGAGTTCTTTCATAGGATATAAAAATAGCACCATGATAGTACCAAGGAGTGGCCTCAGTGCTCACAACCCTTAACATCTCCTGCATGAACCCCTCTTTTCTGAGTTGTGCCACCAGCAGCAGCACCCCACGTCTCAGCCTACCTGCAAGTTTGGTACTGAGGATCTGCTCATACTCCTCCCGGACTTTATCTTCATAGTCTTTTAAGAGACGTTCACATATTATCCCCACTTGTCGAAGGGTAAAGGTGGGCTGGTCCTTCTTCATCCAGAAAGCACCTGGCAAAAACATAAATAGAAGCTGGATACTAATATATAAATATAAAACATAAATGTAAGCATATGCCTAAAACCCCAGAAATTCTAAATGCAAGAACGACAGAGTTTAAGGCACACATGGGAAACTTAACAAGACTCTGTCTCTAAATAAAAATAAAAGCTGGGTCCCCGAAAAGGTAAGTCTTCTTTACACAATGTATTCCAGTTCTGAGGCTCAGAATTAACAACCTTCATTTAAATACTCTTATCTTTAGATGGGCTAGCCTGGCAGCTCAGGGAGCCCCAGGGATCTTGCCTAGTTCTACCTCTCTTAAGTGGTAAGATTACAAATGTGAGCTTACATCTGGCTTTTGTTTTGGTTTTTTTTAGACAGGGTTTCTCTGTATAGAGCTCTGGCTGTCCTGGAACTTACTCTGTAGACCAGACTACCCTCAAAGTCACAGAGTTCTTCCTGCCTCCACCTTCCCAGTACTGGGATTAATGGCCTGTGCTACCACACCCTGCCTCTCGTATTTTAGGTTTGGTGATTTTGTTTTGGACTTTGTTCACTGCTATCCTGGAGCACTTGTGACCCTATGGACATCAGATTTGAAGTGTTTGTAAAACAAACATCAAAACTACACTGATAATTTAACTCTGTAGGTCAGGGCCCAGGCATCTTTTACTTTTAGGATCCACAACTGATTCTGAAGGACACAGGAGTATGCAAGTGAGGACCTTTAGAGTTGCTCAACAATATAAACCAAGTCTCTAATATTAACGCTTACTCTTTTAGAACTCTTTTAGAAATGGTCTCAAGGAGTCCAGGCTGGCCTTGAACTTATAAATAACCTCAAATAACCTTTAATTTCTGATCCTTCTGCCTCTACCTCCCCATATCCTGGGATCCCTGTGTTGATTTATTCTGTGCTGAGGATCCCACCCAGGGCTTCGTGCATGCTAAGCAAGAACTCTACCAACCGAGCCACATCTCTAGACACTCATCACACCTTTATTTACTCACGCTCCTCTCATCTGACTCCTATAAACCCAGCACTACCAAAATGGAGGCAGAAGATCAGGAATTAAAGTCAGGGTCATTCTTGGCTACTTGATAAATCTTTTACCTAAATGTCTTCCTCAGTTTTCTTAGTCACTTTACCAGCAGAGACCATGAACATCAAAACTGTAACCTTCAGCTTCTTAGGAGCTGTTTCAGATGTGAATTTGTTTTATCAATCATGTTCAGAGCATTCAGCAAAAATAGGAGGGATAAAGGTTCTATAGCAAGTTTCAATTCTGGAAGTGAGGCCAAACAAAGCAAACAACAGCCCGATTCTGAAGCTAGCAACTGGAGTAACAGATACCACAGGCTGCTGAAGTGGCAGCTTTATAAATCTGCATAAAGATCAAGCCATTACCCAGCCTATCCTCAAGCGTGACTGTAGAATCTTTCTTCAGTATTTAAGCTACTCACCACCCTGAAACAACAAACCCTGTGGGTTTTTTCTCTTAAACTAAACAAAGTATTTTTTCCTTTACAAATGAAACATGACCAAAACATTAGGCCACCCATCATCTGCAATCATTTCTCTATTCACAATTTCTGCTACTTTAAAATTATCGGGCCAGTGAGATGGCTCAGTGGGTAAAGCCTGAGGACCTGAGTCTGAGTGAACCCAGACTATGCACAGAGAGAACCAACGTGACCACCACATCCGTGCCATGACATAAGCACATCTGCCTCCCACCATAAATAAGTCTGCTTACATTTACATATTTTAAAAATATTTATTTCTAGATCCTATGGATTATGAGGTAAGAATTTACTAAAATCTTGGACAACTAAGATTCTATCCCCAAATTAGAAAACAAAATAACAAACTTCACCTTTGCTCTCTAAAGTTTTAAGATTCCTGCCTCATTTAAAATAACATTTCCATAGATGGGTGTGGTACACACCTTTGATCCCAGCACTCAAAGATGGTGGATGTCTATGATTTCAGGGCTAGCTTGGTCTACAAAGGGAGTTCTATGACTGCCAGGGCTACACTGAAAAAGCCTGTTTTGAAATAACAAAACTGCTGGGCAGTGGTGTCACATGCCTGTAATCCCAGCACTTGGGAGGCAGAGGCAGGTGGATTCCTGAGTTTGAGGCCAGCCTGGTCTACAGAGTGAGTTCCAGGACAGCCAGGGCTATACGGAGAAACCCTGTTTTGGAAAACCAAAAAACAAACAAAAAAAACCCCAAACCCCCAAAACAAACAAAACAACAACAAAAAAACCCTTTACCCACTCAATGGCTCCTTACTATTCCTGCCCACCAAGCTTCTCGAAACCACCAATTTATCAGGAGACAATCCTCTCTCTCCTCTTTCCCTCTCTCTCCTCTTTCCCTCTCTCTCCTCTTTCTACCCGCCACCTTGAAAAACAAAAAATAAAAAAAGATGAAAAAACCAGGGTCTCTCTGTATGGCCCTGGCTGTTTGAACTCAGCGAGTTCTGCCTGATTTGTCTGACACTGCTTCCTGAGTGCTGAGATAGTCAGGTACCAGTCAATAACTTTTTTTTTTTTTGATTTGGTTTTTTTGAGACAGGGTTTCTCTGTATAGCCCTGGCTGTCCTGGAACTCACTTTGTAGACCAGGCTGGCCTCGAACTCAGAAATCCACCTGCCTCTGCCTCCCAGAGTGCTGGGATTACAGGCGTGCACCACCACCTCCCGGCTCTGGCCAATAACTTTTAAGCAAGATAATTTTTAACTTTAAAAACGTTAAGAAACTGAATACTTTGCGGAAACAAACTTTTCTAGAGGTTGGCAACACTGGCCTGCTGACTATTTACAGGGACACAGCAGGAAAGTCTAGTTCACTATGTGACAAAGACAACCTCACACCCTGAGATTTTTGAGCATAGCCCCCACAAACCACATGTTAGGTTTACAAAGCAGGCCTGCCCAAGAGAACTTTCTAGAACAAATTTTCTACAGTTGCATGCCAATGCAGCAGTCACATGTGACTGCTACTTATGCACCTGAAATAAAGTTAATGCATACGAGCAATGGACCTTAAACCTTGTTGGAGTGATGGCTCAAGAGTGCAGTCAGCATGCAAGAAGACGGCCGCACGCCGAAGAACAGCTCGGGCCTTCAGACCAGCCAAGGATGCACTGAGGCTTTGTCTAGACAACAAAACACAGGACCAGGCACGGTGACACACAACTCTTAATTTCAGCACTCAGAAGACAAAGGTAAGAGGATATCTGGGAGTTCCAGGCTAGCCAGGGCTGTATGTGAGACTATTTTATCAACAACTTGTCCAAGTCAAAAGTAAAACCTCAAAGTGGATTTCTTGTCCCTAAAACTTAATTAGCAGGTGTAAATAAGAAATAACCTAGCTCCGTGTTTTGGTTTAACTCTAGAGTACCTCCACAGCCAATGTTTTAAGGGCCTGTTTCCTAGCTTGTGACATTATTTTGAAGGCTGTTATGTCTTTAAAAAGATGAGGCCTTGCAGATGTAAACAGGTCACTGGGACAGGCGTTTAAAGTTTTTATCTGCATCTGGACCCATGTCACCTCTATTTCCTGATCTATACCATTTGAAGAGGAAGCCACAGGCTCACTGCATGAACGGAGCCACTTCACCATGCCTCTGCTACCACAAAGGACAAAACCACCTAAACCTCTGAGCCAAAATAAAGCCCTCCTGCCTGAAGTTGCTCATGTCAAGTATATTGTCATAGGAATGAAAAGCAATACAGTGCACTTGGGAGGCAAAAGCAGGAGGATTTCTGAGTTCGAGGCCAGCCTGGTCTACAAAGTGAGTTCCAGGACAGCCAGGGCTACACAGAGAAATCCTGTCTTGAAAAAAAACAAAAGAAAGGAAGAGAAAGAAAGAAAGAAAGAAAGAAAGAAAGAAAGAAAGAAAGAAAGAAAGAAAGAAAGAAAGAAAGAAAGAAAGAAAGAAAGAAAGAAAGGAAAAGAAAGGAAGGAAGAAAGGAAGAAAAGCAATACAGCACAAGTGGCTAAAGAGACACTGCAGTTAAAGAGAAACCAACTGTTTTCAGACAGGGTCTTGCTAGGCGTCACTAGCTGGTTTCAAATGCACAATTCTGGCCTTAGCCTCCAAAATATACTAGGTGTGTACCACCAAATCCAGCTCACAAACTCTGAAAATACATCTTTAACACGGAAGTTTGCTTACCTGGAGAACTTGGTGCAGTAAGTGCCGAGGAGGGAGGCTGACTTTCTGAAGCACAGGCTTCACTCTGACTGAGAACAACTTCTAAATGTCTCCATCTCTGGTAACGATTATATTCTTGTTTTATGTTCTGAAAAATTTGCTCTAGTAAAAAAAGAAAATAAACTTGAATATTCATTTTATGGTCATTTCTTCAAACTTCTCACCTACAAACTTTCTTGAGAAGATTGACCAGAGAGATCTTATTTTATTCTACAAGATGCTGGGGTTCAAACCCAGAGTCTTAAATGCTAGGCAAGCAGTCTGCCAATGAGATACATCCTCAGTCCAAAGAAGCTATTCTGACTAAATATCCCTTTTTCATAAGGGTCATAAGCTTTTCCCTATCCTTACATTAACAGGTCAATGTTATAGTGTACAAAAGTGTTTGCTATGCAAGTGGTTCACACATGCACAGACACAGAAACGCACACATGCATGAATGCACACATGCATGCAAACACTCATATACATAAAATAAAAATAAGACAATCTCAACAGCTATTCTGGTTATGCCTATCAACCAGTTTCCTTTACTTTTTCCTGTGGTAAGCAAGCAAGTCAGACCTGCATTTTGCTGGATTCACTAGTACAGTTTTAAGTAAAATAAACCATGTTGTTATTTTTAATTTGTTTTGGTTTTAGAGACAGAGTCTCATGTAGCCTACCCTGGCCTCGATCTTGCTGTATAGCTGAGATGTCCATGGACTCCTCCTGAGGATCGCCTTATTTCTGAAGCACTCAGATTAAACATGTGTGTTACCTTTTTTTGTTTGTTTGTTTGTTTTTTTTTGTTTTGTTTTGTTGATTTGGTTTTTTGAGACAGGGTTTCTCTGTGTAGCCCTGGCTATCCTGGAACTCACTCTGTAGACCAGGCTGGCCTCAAACTCAGAAATCCGCCTGCCTCTGCCTCCCAAAGTGCTGGGATTACAGGCGTGCGCCACCACCGCCTGGCACATGTGTGTTACCTTGTCTGGCTCTTTTGTTTTTTGTTTTGAGAAGTGGTTTCAGACTGTGGCTCATATCAGCCTTCAACTCACAGCAATCCCCCTGCCTTAGATCAGCTAAGTTTTATATTTCTACAAAGCACAGTATTATGCTTTATATTTATGCTTATCACTAAAGGTCTTTTAACAATTAAGGTTTTGTTCCTTGAGACTTTAAAGATCTTTGGGGAAGATGGTAGATAAAAAGGTTTGTGCTACCATACCTGACTTAGAAATACTTTTAATGGAGGAGCTGAAGGCTACTGTTTGGGATTATCAAGGCTCATTAAAAGTATTTGAGTCAGGTATGGTAGCACAAACCTTTAATTTCAGAAGAGATAGAGGCAGTTGGATCTCTGTGAGTTCAAGGCCAGCCTTGTCTACAAAGTGAGTTAAACGCAGCCAGGGCTGTTATACAGAAAAATGTGGTCTCAACAAAACAAACTGGGGGGGGGCTGGCAAGATAGCTCTGTGGTTAAGAGCACTGATTGCTCTTCTAGAGGTCTGGAGTTCAATTCCTAGCAACCACATGGTGGCTCACAACCATCTGTAATAGGATCTAATGCCCTCTTCTGGTGTGTCTGAAGACAGCTACAGTGTACTCATATACATAAAAAAAATCTTAAAAAACAAACAAACCAAAACCAAACCAAGACAAAACAAAAAACAAAAAAAGTGATTCTGAAAGGGCCAGAGAGGTGGCTTTGAGATTAAGAAGAAACACTGTTTTCCCAGAGGTCCTGGGTTCAGTTCTCAGGACACACACATTTTAGACAAATCACAACTGCCTGTCACTCTAGTCCCAGAGGACCCCAATGGCTTTGTAGGCACATGCACACTCACTCACTTTAAAAGAAAAATAAATTCTTAAAGAAAAAGTTTCTGAGGCAGGCGGTGGTGGCGCACGCCTGTAATCCCAGCCCTCTGGGAGGCAGAGGCAGGTGGATTTCTGAGTTCGAGGCCAGCCTGGTCTACAGAGTGAGTTCCAGGACAGCCAGTGCTATACAGAGAAATCCTATCTCAAAAAAACAAAACAAAACAAAAAAAAAAAAACCACCAAATCCAAAAAAAAAAAAAAAAAAAAGAAGAAGAAGAAGAAAGAAAAAGTTTCTGAGCTGAGTATGGTGGTAAGCCCATGCCTGTAATCCCGGCACACTTGGAAGGTGGGAGGCAGAAGAATCAAGAACCCAAAGTCATCTTCAATTATACAGAATTTGAGAACAGTCTGGGCTACATGAGACACCATCTCAAAAAAACAATCTGGGCTTGGTAGTTGGTAATCTCAGTGATTGGGAAATAGAAACAGGAGGATCGCTGGTAGGTCAAGGTCAGCCTGGGCCACTCAATAAGTTCCAGCACAGCCTGGGCTGAGTGAGACCCTGTCTCGGAACAAATATTTTGGAGGCATGCATGGTCTCAAAACCAAAATATTTCTGAGCTAGGCCTAGCCTAGTGATGCCAACGTGTAATCCCAGCTTCTTCAGAGGCCAAGGCAGCCTACACCAGGAGAGTTAGAGTAAAGGTCAGCCTAAGCAGCTAAACAAGAGGTGCACCACACCTCCAATCCCAGCCTTAGGGAGGCAGGGCCAGGTGGATCTCCGGAGTTCAAAGCCAGCCTTGTCTAGAAAGTGAGCTCCAGGGCAGCCAGGGCTGTTTGTTACCTGGAGAGAAACCTTGACTCAAAAAACCAAAAACTACTATATATATATATATACATACATATATATATATATGTATGTATATATATATATGTATGTATGTATGTATATATAGAAAAGAAAGAAATTGAAAAGAAAAGTTAAGCCTGAGGATACAGCTCAGTGATAAAGCATTGGCTTTACATGCAATCTATGTTCAATATCCCATAAAGAAAAACAAAGAAATGTGATATTATAACAGGCAATGTTTGCCAGAAGTCAAATTATTATTCTGAGTCAGTCATCACAAACTGAGTTTGCTAATAAGCAGGAAACACCAATTAGCAACTAACTACAAAACTGTATTCCTAGAGACAAGCATCTAGAAGGATGCAGGTTTTAAGTTTTATATACAGTGACAAAATACTGTGTTCCTTTTCGAGATAATATGTAGCACCCCAATAACAAAAGCAGAGACTGCATCCATGGTGATGAATGCCTAGGATTTTAATACAGGGAGGTGGGGGTGGGGGCAGAAGGATCACGGCAAAGTTCAAGGCCATCCTGGCCTATATAACAAGTTCTGACCAGCTGCCTAGCTAAAACCCAGGAAATTATATTCCCCAACTCAGATTGTTCCGGTGTACACTTTGCTTTGTAACCATATTTTTCAGGGGAGGGAGGTGATGATGATGTTGCTCTGTTTGCTATGAGCAATTTTAGGAAGTCATCTGAACAGGTAATGAGACCCTAAATCACAGAACAGGTAATAGTGCCAGTTACAATATGGTCCAGTAGTTGTACATCTAGGTAAACCAACTCTGCCTACATGCTAGAATACAGTAACATTTTCCTTTAACAAGATCATGAAATTCGGGGCTGGAGACATGGCTTAGAGGTTAGGAACACTGACTGCTCTTCCGAAGGTCCTGAGTTTAAATCCCAGCAGCTACATGGTGGCTCACAACCATCTGTAATGAGATCTGAAGCCCTCTTCTGGTGTGTCTAAAGATAGCTACAGTGTACTTACATATAATAAATAAATCTTAAAAAAAAAATCATGAAATTCAGGCTCTAGACGCCTGCATATCGGAAAGCTTTTTTTAAAGTCCTACACCTCAAGAGCATACCCTCCAGATTCGTTCAATACAAGGGTGTAGGCAACTGCCAGGGAACAAGAAAGGACAAGTATCAGGGCAGAAGGCTCTGACCAACTACACCTGCTCCGAGCAGCTGAGAGAGCAATGGAAACACACACTTCTAGGCTGGTAGGGATCCACTACCAAGTCCGAGATGCTAACACAGTTTCTAACATTCCTCTTTTAGCCGGGAAGAAAACAGTTGATTTTCTTCTGAAAACCACCCTAAAAAAGGAAACAGCATTTATTTTTAACTATGCAAATTTCTTTACAATGCTTATGATGCTATTCCTCAAGTCTCATTATTATTTAGCTTCCAGGTTACTTATCAAGCTAAGTTCCTCCTTAAAACAAATGTTTCTGAGCTACTATAAGCTACTATAAAACTAAATGCCTTTCAAGGGTCAGCCTTATGTATGGGAGGGAGGAGTACACCTCAGAAGGCAGAGGCAAAGGCAGGTGTAGTTTTGTGAATTCTTGTTCAACTAGGCTACCTCAAGAAAGTTTGTCTTGACACCCTCCCCCAACTCATCCCTAAAGCAGGCATGGTGACAGGAATACTGAGCAATCCTACTCAGTATTCAGGAGGTAGAGGTAGGAAGAACAGAGTTCAAACTCGAGCATGGCTACAAGACACTAACGAGTGGGATGCTACTCAAAGTCAGACTGACTCCAAACCAGGCAACACATGAACTAAGGATGTTCAAGGACATTCTTAGTTGTCTAGTGATCATTTTTCAAGACCATCTTGGGTTATATGTCTTCCCCAACCAACCCACAAAAGGAGGGAGGAACAAGAGAAGGAAAATTAAATCCCACTGTTAATTGATTTTCCCCTTAGATGACATCACTGTTATTTGGTATATTGAGATAGCGTCTGGATAAGCCCTAGGTAGCTTGGAATTCATTACATAGACCAGGCTGGTCCTGAGCTTGTAGTGATCCTGCTTCTGCTTCTCAAGTGCTGAGACTACAGTATGGGATGCCAAACCCACTTAGTCTATTTGTAGAGCAACTAGCAACATCTCTATTTTATCCTTGAATCCAGATGACATGTTCTACTTAAACTAAAACATTAAGTAATGTATTAATACTTCATGTTTCTTTCATGACGGACAGAACCAAACATCCAATAGGCATTAAGACAAGGTTTGGGGGGGGGTGTATCTAATAAATTAAAAAGTTAAAAAAATGTAATTGAAGTCGGGCATGGTGGCGCACGCCTGTAATCCCAGCACTTGGGAGGTAGAGGCAGGAGGATTTGAGTTCGAGGCCAGCCTGGTCTACAGAGTGAGCTCCAGGACAGCCAGGACTCCACAGAGAAACCCAGTCTCAAAAAACCAAAACCAAAAAAACCAAAAAAACTGTAATTGAGTTTTGAGCATTTAGTTTTCCCAGAGCAAACTGAGGTTCTGGTTTTCAGAGCCAGCATCCCCAACAACAAAGAAGACCTCATTACAGGACTGCCATGTTCAGTCTTTGAACACATTTTAAAATGATCATTAAACAACTGAGTTTAGCTTGGCCACAACATAAATGGTATAGAAAGGTAAGTACTGAAGAAATAAAATTTTTGTTTAAACAGACATCTATGCCACTGCCTTTTTGAAATGGGGTCTTCCTATGTGACCCTGGCTGGTGTGAATTTTTTGGTTCACTCGGTTCTTCCTGTCTCAGCCCTGCCTGCCCCTGCTTTTGGGGCCCTTCCTAAAAACAAATAAGCAAAAAAGTCTTCCAACTGTTCAGTCATTCTGTGTGTAAGACTATACAGAACAGTAAGTCATGAAGGAATTTAAACTGAAAAGACTACACTGTGTGTCAGACTAGGTAATGGATGTTAACACTCTATTTAGAAATGATTCTTGGAATCAACCATGATGGGCTACAAGTCTGTAATTCCAGCCACTTGTGAGGCTGGGGCAGATGGACTGCTGAGTTCAAGATAGGCCTGGGCTGCGCTGTGGGTTCCAGGCCAGTCTAGAGAGTGAGACACTGTCCCAAATCAACAAAGCAAAGGACTATTGAGATTAACAAACTTAAAGAAAAGACACAGAAAGCAGGCCTGGTGGGAAGAGCAGGAAGTTTAAAGGAAGTATATGATTAGGATGTGAACACAGGTAAAGCTTGAGAGGTCTGCTGGTGGCAGCAGTATCCTTGAGTGGCTAAGCAGAGGAAGGAGGAAATGAAAGCTAGAGGCACTACAAACTGAAAGATGTAAGGGGAAAAAATGAATTTAAGGGACTGCAGGTTTCCCTAATGCTTGGGGAACAAGAGGAAGAAGAAGAAGAAAAAAAACCAAAGAAACAGCTTGCCCAAATCCACTTTTGAGGGATTATTTCTGGGATCCCTTTAAATTGCTGAATATGAATGCTGAAGCACTTTCCCTCCTCCTACTGCAATATGATAGGCATCTTTACTGTCACATGAGTCCTTCCTTTTGCCTTGGCTAAAATGAAGTGCCTTACTCAAGTCGAGTCACTGTATTACATATTTGAATTTTGAGTACAGAATCTCTGTATACTTAAGGATTCTCAAATACTAGCCAACCAACTACTCTCTTCAAGTCATACCCGAAACAAGACAATAGCCACACAATAAAACAAGGTCAGTCCCTCTAAGAAATAGTCTGGTTGAAATTGTACCCTATGGCTTCTGCTCCCTAAAGAATTCTAGAAATCAAGTCTCCCTAAATGCTCCGGCACCCTGCGGCGCTACATACACTCACGCCCCTTCCCCTCTAATCTGTCTCCCGCCCCACTTATGGCTGGGTTCGTGAGCAGAATCCAATTTTCCATGGCCCACTGGATCTCCTGGGAGGTTCCGCACAAGCGGAGGCAGGAGGGGCTTCAGGGACACCGAGAGCCTTCGGCGGTCTGGGGTATCCCCACCTCAGCTTGGTACCCACCCCTCAGACTCTCCAGCTCCAGGAAACCCGAAAACCGACACTGTGGGGTCACTGCCCTTCCCGGATGTCTCTCGTCCCCGGAAGCAACCGGGCCTAGCAGCACCCCAGTTCCTTTTTCTCCCAAGGCCGATAAGGGGTGCTGAGGTGATTTCGGCCGGTGTCCACGATCCCCACCCTCCCCGCCCCCCACGCCCCGGCCTGGCTCCCTGCCAAGTCCGCAGCAGAAGCGCAGGTTACCGGGAGTTGGAAGGCGACGCTCGCTGCCGGGCGGGGCAGGCTGCTGGAGGCTCGCCGGCGGCGTCTGCATCTGAAGCGGCGGAGGCTCGGCGTCCGGGGGCCTGAGGCCCGGAGTGGGGCCGGGTAGAGGGGCGCAGCGCCGCCGCTTCGGGGAACCGGGGCTCAGCAGCGCCGCCTCGAATTCCATGGGCCGCTTCAGTGTCGCCCCGCACGCCATCCCGCGGAAGGGCCAGAGACCAGACGCAGACGCGGCAGCAAGGTCGGCCCTGAATCCAACTCTACAGCTACGGCTCCCAAGCCAAGCCGGCTCCAATGGCGCCTCCGGCACCCGGCAGCCGCGCTGGCCCCGCCTCCTGTGACGTCACGGGCGCGCGCCACCGCCCGGCAGAGGGGAGTAAGCCGGAAAAGGGCCGCCCCAGGAGGCTCGCAAGCCTGGGCTCGGCCCATGGCTCCCCCTGCGGAAGAAGTGGGCCGGTCTGGGCGGAGAGCGTGGTCGCCTAGCAACACCCCCGCCCCCGCCCCTCCCAGGGCCCCCCTTCACCCTCTCTGCCGGGGTGGCCTAAGAGGTCTTTCGCACCTGCGCGGCAGGGGCCTTGGGGGTGGGGGCTGGGGGGAGGGACAGACCTAGGGAGACCCGTGGCCGCGTGACCGATAAAAGAGGTGATTCTAAAGGGTTATCAAGGGATTTTCTCTGAGTCGCAGGAAATCTTCACAAACAGCCGGGTTAACTAAGGATAGGCTTTATTTAATCCACGAACCCTGTGCAATCATGGGCAAAATTGGAAGAGATGTGTTACAAATAATGTATTTTGCGGATAGATGACCCGGCCATTAATCGGCTCACTAAATAGATATGTTACGCAAAAAGAATTAAGAGAGAGGGAAAAAAAAACTACCAGAAAACCCAAAACTACCAGAAAACCCACTGGCTTAAACTGTCTAACCAAGTGGTACCAGGGTGTTAGGAACTTCCCCTAATAGCTGATTTAGCAGTTGGCTTCCTCATCCCACTTGACAACTCAGGCTGGTTCTTCCTTGGGTCCATCGAGATTCTCTGCTGTTGGCTAGAAAATGCTTTTGATATTCTGCAAATAATAGAAAACAGGTTCTGCTTTAGGAAACTCTAGTTCTTTTCCTGGGGAGTAACTCTAGTGCTTTCAAATACATCAATAGAGCGATCAGAACACTTCCCCATTCAAAGCCTTTCTGTAATTATTCATATATTAGTGGCTGAGATTCTTGTAATCTGGCTTTAACATGATCTCTATAACACATTTTCCTAGAACAGATTTTCATTTCTAATTGCCAAGATGGCTGTCACAGTACTTCAACACACTTGGATTAGACAATAAAGGCATACTATCATCTCCTCTTCCCCTTCCTCCTCCTCCACCTCCTCGTCCTCCTCCTGCTCTTTTTGGTTGCTTTTCTCTGAGTCCTCTTCCGTTTCTACAAACTGTTTAAGATCATAACATAGGCCATATACTTTCACATTTATTTCTGTAAAATATAAGAGCACAGTGTATAAATATAAACCAACAAATTGCTGGTTTTCTGTTTCTTTTTGCCATATTGGGATTGGAGCCTCCTGCCTCCCTAGACACATTACCCACGTTATGTTTATTTTAGCACATTTAGTGTCTCTATAGATATAAAGGTTTAAACTAAAATCTAGAAATAAAACATTAGAGCTTTTTTAAAAAACCCAATTATCTTGGTGGTAAATGACTAAATTTAAAATTTAGTTCTAAGCTTCTTGGATGCTAAAGAAAAATGAAGCCACAGTTATGATGAATAGATGTTATCTGAATGGAATCGGTTCACCAGAGGACATGGACCATCATCTTGTGTATCACTTTAATTCCAAAGGTAGACTCTCGTGGCTTTATTAGGAAACAGTGATGTAATAAAGCCTTTAAGACAGCTGTGTGGCTTTTTCTATGTTCAATAAAAGCTAAGGACATGAAAAGCCACTTAATGATGGTTATTTTTTAAGGGGACTTAAGAGCATCAAGTAAATCGTTTTCCTGTGGCATAAACAGATCCAAAGTGAGAGATTAGAAGACTTGAAAAGTGTGTCCCTTGGGTAGTCATTCTAAAGACACACCTCTCTTAGGGTTTTGCTATGTGCTTTGATAGTCACTGTGATCCTTTAAAACATTGAGTGTGCCTTGGAATATTAGTGTTTGAAAGGAGGAAGCTATAATTTGCATATAAGTCTAACTGTCCTTCAAAATCATACATTCCTTGAGAATAACAAGGAAGCCTTTATTCATCTGTATTCCCCCATGACTCGAACACTGTATGAATGTGGCAGGAATCGACATGGAATAAATATTAGTCAATGAATAAGTGGCAGTTGTTATTCTATCTCTGAAAGTTGATAGACCACATTGTTGAATGAGGTGGTTTTCAGATGATTCAGAAGCCAAACAAGTAGGTGGTATATCCTATGATATGTTGCAAATGACAGTGGCCCAGAGAGATGCCTTTGAGGGAGGTGGATGGGCTGCTCTGACAGGATGGAAATGCAGTCCTTATGAGGTCACCACACTCCAGGTCAACTTTGTTGTGAGTTACACAGTCACTTGACTAGGCATGTACATACGTGTGCCCCACACACGTAATTGAGCTTCTCCATGTGTAAGGCATCATAACATCAAGCTTTGAAGTCTGTAGATATTTTGGTATGAAAGGCTTGCTTCCTGTCCTCCAAGGGTTTCTCATTTGCTAGAGATGACAGATACTAATGAAACAGTCACAACAACACATATCTAACTATAATCTGTGACAAGTACTGGGAAGGAAAGGGACAGGAAGTAAGATGAGTCCCAGCACTTGGGAGGCAGGGGCAGGCAGATTTCTGAGTTTGAGGCCAGCCTGGTCTACAGAATAAGTTTCAGGACAGCCAGGGCTACACAGAGAAACCCTGTCTCAAAAAAGCCAAAAATAAATAAATAAATAAATAAATAAATAAATAAATAAATAAGCAAGCATACAACTGGGAGTCTTAACCTGTCCTGAAGCTGATGACAACCAAAGAAGCAGACTTCAAGTTAAGAGCTGGCAATGTAACAATGTAACCAGGAAAGCGTGCTAGAAGTCCAAGAAGAGGCAGCTTGTAGAAAAGCCTATGGCAGAAAGAATCCAAACCAAAAATGCTGGAGGAACCAAAGAAGTCTCACGTGGCTGTGGTCGAGAGCATAATGAATTTCTGAGAGATTAAGAACTAGAAGTTTGGGGCTGGAGAGATGGCTCAGAGGTTAAGAGCACTGACTGCTCTTCTGAAGGTCCTGAGTTCAAATCCCAGCAACCACATGGTGGCTCACAACCATCCGTAAAAAGATCTGACGTCCTCTTCTGGTGTGTCTGAAGACAGCTACAGTGTACTTACATATAATAATAAAAAAAAAATAAGAACTAGAAGTTTGTGATTAGATTTACATGTGAAAAAACTCCTGGCTACACTATGGAGAACAGGTTGGAGGGGATAACAAATGCAAGAAGGAGATAAAAATGTTTAGAGGAGAGCATTGAAGCCTGGTGTGGTGGCCTGAAATTCTACCACTTAGTAGGTGGAGAAAGATCGGGGCTATCTCTGCTATGTGGCGAGTGAGAGGCCAACCTGGACTATTAAGACTTTCTTTCAAAAATGAAACCAAATCATGTCTACTCCTCTCGACCTTTCCACTAAAACAGATAATGACTGCAAGCTATGGAGGAAAGTAGCTGTAGATAATGAAGAGAGGTTAGGAGATGGAATCAACAGATCTTAGTGAATTTCAGGAGAAGATAGTGCATCCAGGGTGGAGGTGACAGTGAAACTGAGGAGGTGACAGTGAGTCCCAGTGTGGAGATGACAGTGTGTCCCAGGGTGGAGGTAACAGTGAAACTCTGAGGAGGTGACAGTGAGTCCCAGGGTGGAGGTGACAGTGTGTCCCAGGGTGGAGGTAACAGTGAAACTCTGAGGAGGTGACAGTGAGTCCCAGTGTGGAGGTGACAGTGAGTCCCAGTGTGGAGGTGACAGTGTGTCCCAGGGTGGAGGTGACAGTGAAACTCTGAGGTGGTGACAGTGAGTCCCAGTGTGGAGGTGACAGTGAATCCCAGTGTGGAGGTGACAGTGAATCTTAGTGTGGAGGTGACAGTGAGTCCCAGGTGGAGGTGACAGTACGTCACAGGGTGGAGGTGACAGTCCCAGGGTGGAGGTGACAGTAAATCCCAGTGTGGAGGTGACAGTGGGTCCCAGTGTGGAGGTGACAGTGAGTCCCAGTGTGGAGGTGACAGTGGGTCCCAGTGTGGAGGTGACAGTGAGTCCCAGTGTGGAGATGACAGTGGGTCCCAGTGTGGAGGTGACAGTGGGTCCCAGTGTGGAGGTGACAGTGGGTCCCAGTGTGGAGGTGACAGTGAATCCCAGTGTGGAGGTGACAGTGGGTCCCAGTGTGGAGGTGACAGTGGGTCCAAGTGTGGAGGTGACAGTGGGTCCCAGTGTGGAGGTGACAGTGAGTTCCAGTGTAGAGGTGACAGTGGGTCCCAGTGTGGAGGTGACAGTGAGTCCCAGTGTGGAGGTGACAGTGAGTCCCAGTGTGGAGGTGACAGTACGTCACAGGGTGGAGGTGACAGTCCCAGTGTGGAGGTGACAGTGAGTCCCAGTGTGGAGGTGACAGTAAATCCCAGTGTGGAGGTGACAGTGAGTCCCAGTGTGGAGGTGACAGTGGGTCCCAGTGTGGAGGTGACAGTGAGTCCCAGTGTGGAGATGACAGTGGGTCCCAGTGTGGAGGTGACAGTGAGTCCCAGTGTGGAGGTGACAGTAAATCCCAGTGTGGAGGTGACAGTGGGTCCCAGTGTGGAGGTGACAGTGAGTCCCAGTGTGGAGGTGACAGTGAGTCCCAGTGTGGAGGTGACAGTGGGTCCCAGTGTGGAGGTGACAGTGAGTCCCAGTGTGGAGATGACAGTGAGTCCCAGTGTGGAGGTGACAGTGAGTCCCAGTGTGGAGGTGACAGTGAATCCCAGTGTGGAGGTGACAGTGGGTCCCAGTGTGGAGGTGACAGTGGGTCCCAGTGTGGAGGTGACAGTGAGTCCCAGTGTGGAGGTGACAGTGGGTCCCAGTGTGGAGGTGACAGTGAGTCCCAGTGTGGAGATGACAGTGGGTCCCAGTGTGGAGGTGACAGTGGGTCCCAGTGTGGAGGTGACAGTGAGTCCCAGTGTAGAGATGACAGTGGGTCCCAGTGTGGAGGTGACAGTGGGTCCCAGTGTGGAGGTGACAGTGAGTCCCAGTGTGGAGGTGACAGTGAGTCCCAGTGTGGAGGTGACAGTGGGTCCCAGTGTGGAGGTGACAGTGGGTCCCAGTGTGGAGATGACAGTGGGTCCCAGTGTGGAGGTGACAGTGGGTCCCAGTGTGGAGGTGACAGTGGGTCCCAGTGTGGAGGTGACAGTGGGTCCCAGTGTGGAGGTGACAGTGGGTCCCAGTGTGGAGGTGACAGTGGGTCCCAGTGTGGAGGTGACAGTGGGTCCCAGTGTGGAGGTGACAGTGAGTCCCAGTGTAGAGATGACAGTGGGTCCCAGTGTGGAGGTGACAGTGGGTCCCAGTGTGGAGGTGACAGTGAGTCCCAGTGTGGAGGTGACAGTAAATCCCAGTGTGGAGGTGACAGTGGGTCCCAGTGTGGAGGTGACAGTGAGTCCCAGTGTGGAGGTGACAGTGAGTCCCAGTGTAGAGATGACAGTGAGTCCCAGTGTGGAGGTGACAGTGAGTCCCAGTGTAGAGGTGACAGTGAGTCCCAGTGTAGAGATGACAGTGGGTCCCAGTGTGGAGGTGACAGTGAGTCCCAGTGTAGAGGTGACAGTGGGTCCCAGTGTGGAGGTGACAGTGGGTCCCAGTGTGGAGGTGACAGTGGGTCCCAGTGTGGAGGTGACAGTGGGTCCCAGTGTGGAGGTGACAGTGAGTTCCAGTGTAGAGGTGACAGTGGGTCCCAGTGTGGAGGTGACAGTGAGTCCCAGTGTAGAGGTGACAGTGGGTCCCAGTGTGGAGGTGACAGTGAGTCCCAGTGTGGAGGTGACAGTGAGTCCCAGTGTGGAGGTGAGGGGTGGCAAAGTTTACATGTTACTGCTTGGCTTTTGATTTTCTCAGAGCTATTTCATGAGAAAGTTTGTATATGTGGGTGCATGCATGAGTGAGTGTATATGTACCTATGTGTGTGCACATGACAGCCACAATACACATGTAGAGTCAGAGGGTAGCGTGTGGAAGTCATTTCTCTTCTACCACCTGAGTCCCAGGGAGTCTTCAGGTGTGGTAGCAGGCACCTTTGCCCACTACTAAGAGCATGGTGGCTCTCATTTGTAATCCCCATACTTGGGATGCTGAGCCAGGTAGGAGGATCAGGAGACCAAGGCCAGCCTCAGTTACATAGCTAGTTTCAGTCTTTACTACATGAGATTCTGATTCTAAACAAAACCAATCCTTGTCCAGGCTGGCCCTAAACCCACTCTGCAGTCTAGGTAGGACTTGAAAATATAATGTTCCTGTCACTGCCTCCTGAGTATATGCTTACTGTCTGATTTGTTGTCAATTTGACACAATTTAGAATCATTAGAGAGGAAGGAGACTCACAGTTAAGAAATTCCTCCGTGACATCTAGCTGTAAGGCATTTCTCAGTAATCAATGTGGGAGGACCCAGCCTGGGGATGGGTGGGGCCGTCCCTGGGCTGATGGTCCTGGGTTCTATGAAATAGCAGGTCCAGTAAGCCAGTAAGCGGAACTCCTCCATGGCCTCTGCATCAGCTCCTGACTCCACGGTCCTTGCTTGAGTTCCTTTCCTGACTCCCCCAATGATAGACTATGATCTGGAAGTATAAGATGAATAAACTCTTTGCTCCCCAACCTGCATGTTGGCCATACTTTTGTCAAAGCAATAGAAACCCACACTAAGACAGAAGCTTATGCCACAGGCAAAGCTGATTACTTTTTCTTTTGAGATTAGGCTTTGCTGTATACCCAAGGCTGGCCTAGAACTCACTAACTAGGTGTGACTAGCTTTGGACTTGAGGCAATTCTAGAGCTTCAACTTCTTGAGTAGTGGAGTCACACCACACCCAGTTTTTTGAAGACTCCTTCTTTCTTTTAAAATTTATTTATAAAAGTATATTATATGTGTCTGTGTATCTGACATGTTTGTGTGGGTACTTATGGAAGCTAGAAGAGGAACCTGGGTGCTCTTAACTCCAGGGCCATCTCTCCAGTTCCCATCTATGAATGTTCTTAAGTGAATAAGATAAAACACATTTGACTATAATCAAAGGGTAGTGGCTTATGCCTATAACCGAAGCACTTGAGTCAGAAGGACCTTAAGTTTGAGAATACACAGATGGACCCAGTCTCAAACCAAACTGGATGTAGCAGCACACACTGGTAATCCCAGCACTTGGGAGGTGGAGACAGATGGATCAAGAGTCTGGTTCATTCTCAGCTACATGCTGAGCTTGAAGCCAGCCTGGACTACATGAGACCTTGTTTCAAACACAACAAACAGTAGACTGTGAGAGAGGAGGAGATGGCTCAGCTGGTAAAAAATACTGCACAAACACGAGGCTCTAAATATAGATCTGCATCACCCACAAATAAGGCCTGATGTGACCACCCATGAACCAGTAATCCCAGAGCTTGAAAAGGGGTTGGGAGATACAGGAAAATGGCTGATGTTTGCTGGCCACAACACACACACACACACACACACACACACACACACACACACACACACACACAGATCCACCTGCCTCTGCCTCCCAAGTGCTGGGATTAAAGGCATGTGTCACCATCCACATGGCTAAAAATAATATTTTAAAAGTCAAATAAAGGTGTAAGCAAGAACTACATGGTAATGAAATGCTGGGAGAGTCAGAGAGACGATGCTGATTTCAAGAGGAATCTAAGAAGCAGCCGCCGGAATGGACGTGTTTCTCATGATCTTTACGGACTCCAAGAAGTCGAGCACCATTTTCGAACTGAAGCACACTGTCGAGGGCATCCTCAAGTGGCCGCCAGAGAAGCAGTGGCTGTACAAGGATGACCAGTCTCTCTCTCTCTCTCTCTCTCTCTCTCTCTCTCTCTCTCTCTCTCTCTCTCTCTCTCTTGGTTTTTTGGATTTGGTTTTTTTGAGACAGGGTTTCTCTGTGTAGCCCTGGCTGTTGGCGGTCCTGGAGCTCACTCTGTAGACCAGGCTGTCCTCGAACTCAGAAATCTGCCTGCCTCTGCCTCCCAGAGTGCTGGGATTACAGGCGTGCGCCACCACCGCCCTGCTGATGACCAGCTTCGTGATGGAAAAACTCTGGGCGAGTGTGGCTTCACTAGTCAGACACACAGCCTCCGGTCCCAGCCACAGTGGGCCTGGCCTTCAGAGCAGATGATGCCTTCGAAGCTCTGTGTCTAGAGCCCTTCTCCAACCCTCCAGAGCTTCCAGATGTGATGAAGCCACAGGATTCTGGAGGCAGTGCCAATGAACAAGCTGTGCAGTGAGGGCCCAGCCCCACCCACTAGAGACCCATTCCCCCAATAAAAAAAATGTGGCTGTCCACCTGGCTGACTTTTTCTGTTCCTTCTTGTTCACAGGGCTCTTGCCACAATTAAAGACTACAGAACCCCCCCCCCCAAAAAAAGAGGAATCTAAAGTACTAAGACTAAATTGACTAACAATGTAATAATAATAAATGGCATAACTTAAGAACTTTTAAGAGCTATACACTAAGCAAATGACAGCTCCACGCATTAAAACATTTTATAAATATGTAAGGTGGCTCCGTGAGTGAGATTGCTTGCTGTGCAGGCCTGGTGGTTTGAATTTGATTTCTGGAATCTGTGGAGGAAGAAGAGAATGGATTCCTAAAATTTGTCCTCTGACTTCTGCACATGACTGTGGTATGCAATGCATCATTGCACACAGGCACATCATACACACACATGCACACATGAGCACATGCACACATGAGCACATGCACACAGGCACATCATACACACACATGAGCACATGCACACAGGCACATCATACACATGCACACATGAGCACATGCACACAGGCACATCATACACACACATGCACACATGAGCACATGCACACAGGCACATCATACATACACATGCACACATGAGCACATGCACACAGGCACATCATACATACACATGCACACATGAGCACATGCACACAGGCACATCATACATACACATGCACACATGAGCACATGCACATAGCACATCATACATACACATGCACACATGAGCACATGCACACAGGCACATCATACACACACATGAGCACATGCACACAGGCACATCATACACACACATGAGCACATGCACACAGGCACATCATACACACACATGCACACATGAGCACATGCACACAGGCACATCATACACACACATGCACACATGAGCACATGCACACAGGTACATCATACACACACATGCACACATGAGCACATGCACACAGGTACATCATACATACACATGCACACATGAGCATATGCACACAGGCACATCATACACACACACACATGATCACATGCACACAGGCACATCATACACACACATGCACACATGAGCACATGCACACAGGCACATCATACACACACACATGATCACATGCACACAGGCACATCATACACACACATGCACACATGAGCACATGCACACAGGCACATCATACACATACATGCACACATGAGTACATGCACACATGAGCACATGCACACAGGCACATCATACACATTCATGCACACATGAGCACATGCACACAGGCACATCATACACACACATGAGCACATGCACACAGGCACATCATATACACACACACATGATCACATGCACACAGGCACATCATACATACACATGCACACATGAGCACATGCACACAGGCACATCATACACACACACACATGAGCACATACACACAGGCACATCATACACATACATAAACAGATGAGCATATGCACACATACAAAGAAAGTAACAATAGAAAACAAGAAAAGCAACAGAAATACTTGATAAGATACAATTTTAAAAGATTTATTATGTTAAATTTATTTATTTTTACATTTGTTTATGTAACTGTGTCAGTGGGCGTGTGCATATCATAGCAGATATGTTAAGGGTAGAGGACAGTTTTCAGGAGTCAGTTTTCTCCATCCCCAATGTGGTCCCTAGGGATGGAGTGAAGGCAGTCAGGCCCGCCCGGTGACTAGGGTCTTTATTTGCTGAGCCATCTCAATGACCCAAGCTCAGGATTTCTTGTGAGGCGATCAATGATTCTCTACCTCTGAGCCACATCCAGACTTCTATGTCGTCTTTGAGGGATAGAGCTGGTCAATGATGATAAATAAAAGAGAGGAAAAAGGCAAAAGAAAAATGTAGATTGCTGAATGTTCCAGAAGTATGGAGTGAAGGCAGGGTAATGAGTGACCTGGAAGTAGCTGAGGTGCCCCACCCCCACACTCCCATCCTCTTGTCTACAGCTTTTTGTTTGTTTGTTTGTTTTTTGGATTTGGTTTTTTTTTTCGAGACAGGGTTTTTCTGTATAGCCCTGGTTGTCCTGGAACTCACTCTGTAGACCAGGCTGGCCTTGAACTCAGAAATCTGCCTGCCTCTGCCTCTCAGAGTGCTGGGATTACAGGCGTGTGCCACCACCTCACCGCCCCACTTCTTGTCTACAGTTAAACCCAATACTTCCCAGCCCTCAGCGTGGCACAGGAATGGAGCTTTTTTTAGGCCACCAGAGGTCGCTCCATCTCCCTCTGTTACAGGGTACAGAATCCCAGTATTGGACTAGGTGCCACAGAGCCGTGGGCCTTCTTTCTGTGGCTGCTGAGCTGTTCTGTGCCTCCTCCTCTCTGCTGCTGTTGGTGGCTGCTGGAGCAGGTTTTATCATCCCTGGGGACCAAGCTCTCTTTCTTCTGCCAGATTGCCGAGTGATGTAGCTAAGACTCAGATGAAGGGACCAAGCAAGTGTTGATTCCAGCCTAGGGAAATCATAACTTGTCTGAGGGGCGCATATAAAGTGAGCCTGGAACTGGAGAGGCGGCTCACTGGCTGCTTTTCCGGAGGACCTGAGTTTGATTCCCAGCACACAATGGCAGCTCACAAATGTCTATAGCTCCAGTTCCAGGAGATGTGATGCTCTCTTTTGGAACCAAGCACACACATGAATCACAAACTTACATGTAGGCAAAACACTCATACACACAAAACAACAACATTTGAAAAAGAAACTAAAAGGAGCCTGTATTACCAGTTCAGTGTCAGAAATAACTGGGTGGTGTATCTCAGATGGTTGGGATGCCCCATACTTTGTTTCCTTATTCTGGGATTGAGCCCAGGACTGTGTACACTGGGCAACTGCTCTACCACTGAACTGCATCCCCGTTACCTCTGCTCAGCTTACAAACTGGGCAAGAATGTTTCTGCACAGTGCAGACACTAATATTCATTCAATTTTCCTTTCATTCTCACTCCCCAGCTTTGCTTCACTTTTTATTTTTTTAATTTCTTTCTCACCCCGTAGCCCACAGTAGTCTGGAACTCACTATGTAGACCAGACTGGCCTGGAACTCACAGAGCTCCAACTGCCTCTCATCCCAAGTGCAAGAATTAAAAGTGTGTACCACCCAACCCACAATTACACGCACTTTTAAGGAGGGCAGAGGTCAACTTCAAGTGTTTTCCCTCAGGTGTCAGCCACCTTTTTTTTAAATTATTTTTTTTTAAATTTGTTTATTAACTTTTTTTTTTTTAAAGACAGAGTTTCTCTGTGTGGCCTGGCTGTCTGTCCTGGAACTTACTCTGTAGATCAGGCTGGCCTTCAACTCAGAGATCCACCTGGCTCTGCCTCCTGAGTGCTGGGATTAAGGGTGTGCACCGTCATGCTTGGCTAAAAATTAATTTGTTTTGTATGTATGAATGCTCTGCCCACATTTATGTCTATGCACCATGTATGTGCAGTGCCTGAATACAGACAGTTCTGACCTGCCATGTGGGTGCTGGAATCAAGTCCTGGTCCTCTGGTAGAGTAGCAAGTGCTCTTAACTGCCAAATTATCTCTCCAGTGTTGCGGGAAATATTAAAAAATGACCCGCCAACGGTCCCTGGGTTCAGATCATGCTCCCACAATTCTGCTGGCCTGCTGACTCTCCAGCTCCCACGGGGTCATCTCTCTGGTGGAGGCCCCGAGTTCCTCTCACTTCCACTCTACACCCCACACTCCCCACGATCAGCCGTCTCAATACTTAGTTACCCGGTAGAATCAAGACTCCTTATGATTAATTAACCAATCAGATTTATATATCAATAAAATCACACTTTTCAAGATGTCAATACAGTAATTTCGGAGCCAACTGATAATGATAAAAGCTTTATCCCAATATTTCCAACCTTGTGAAATCATAGCTACTTGTGTCTGGAAAAATGCCACGCGGGTACACGTCAGCAGCCATCTCTGGCTACGATCTGATGCCATCTTCTGACACACAACAAGAAGGCATTGCCAGTGGTGTGGGATGAGCAGCTGCCTGGCATGACACCACCTGTCAGAGGGGAGAGGTTGAACAAGTTTGGAAAGTGGTTGGTGAAACAGACTTGTTTCAGGTCTTGTGAGCGCCCTGTGGCATGACGAGAGCCATGTTCCTGGGAGGAACCAGCTTTCTCCAAAGTCTTTCAACCCAGGAATCTGCTTTCAGAGCTAGAGAGCTAAGAGCACTTGCTGCTCTTGCAAAGAAGTGGAGTTCCTTCTTAGCACTCACTTCAGGTGGCTCGGAGCCTAGCTCCAGATCCCTGAGGGTCTCTGGCTTCTGCAGCTCATACGCCTAGGTGCACACAGGCTAAACGGCGTGGTAGCTCACACCTCTGATCCCAGGACTTGGAAAGCAAAGGCAGGTGAATCCTTCAATCTGGATGCCAGCCTGGTCTGCACAGAGGTCCAGGAGAGCCAGGGTACATAGTGAAACCTTGTCTTGATTTAACAAATAAATAAAAAAGGGTAGATAAGGTTTATCTCTAACTTCTAAATATATAGGTATACACACATACACTTTTCTTTTTTTTTTTTATTTTGAGCTTAACCTTGGGCTGGCCATGTCTCCCGTCCTGCCTCAACTTCCCAAATTAATTGGCTATCTTTCCAAATTTGCTTTGATATGTTTTGATGAAAATGCATTAGTTTTTTTTTTTCTTTTGTAGGTTAGGGATAGAACATAGGGCCTTCAACATGCCAAAGAAGCAAGCTATCACTAAAAGCTACACCCCAGCCCAAAGAAGCTAATTGGGGGGATGTCACAGGGTCAGGGTTCCATGTGCTGCCTGGACTACTTTTAATTTCCTGAGTTTAGAGAATCCTCCTGCCCTCCCCGTCCAAGTGCTGGGATCACAGGCCGTGCCACTCTGCTTGGCCTTGAATATAGTAATTTTAGTGTGGTTGAATTTTTCAAACTTTTCCTTAATAGTATATATGGCATTGAAGTTCTCAGAAAAAGACAAGTCTGTATTAAAGATCCCACAGACTGACCTTGGCTGAGTAGAACATCATGGTGATTGTGGACGGAGGAATGTTATAGGTTGGAAGCCAAAATTGCTTTGGCCTATCTGAGTGCCTCTAATAACTATTTGCTGCAGTTTCTGTAACTGGCCTCATATCCTCATGACTACAAGGAATGTGTACTTAAACTCTGAAGACCTCTAGCCTTCATCAACCCTACACCAAGAATCCTATAAAATAGCATACGATATTATTCATTTGCAAGTTTTTAAAATAATAAAGTTATATATTTTTACAGGAAATATATATATATATAGGCTATATATCCTATGTATATATTTTACAGGAAATATATATATATAGGATATATATATCCTATATATATATATTCTGAAACCTAGAGTAAAGAAATTCAAATTGGTATATGGTCTGCCTACCTACTTTCTTTACCAAGGAATTTTTTGAATTTTCTTGCTTGTTTGTTGAGACAGGATCTCAGACTATGGCTTGGGCTGGCCTTGAACTACTAAGGTTAAGAGTGAGCTCATGACAACATTCCTGTCTTATCTACCTAATGCTAGGATTACAGGCATACACCACCTTACCCAGCTTTATCAAATATATTGATTTGTGGTTTTCTTTTTCTTTTGTTTTTGTTTTCTTCTAGAGACAGAGTCTCACTCTATATAGCTCTGGCTGTCCTGGAACTCACTGTGTAGACCAGGCTGACCTAGAACTCACAGAGATCTTGAGTATTGTAATTAAAGAGAGGTTTGTCCCACTATTCCTGGCTGATTTGTAGTTTTCTATGCTCTGTGACTACAGAAATACAGGGCTGAGGTATAGCTTAGGGTACAGTATTTGTCAAAGACTTTGTCATGAAGGTAGGAAAGGTTCATATGACCTTTTCTGAGGTATAATATGCTACCCAGAGTAACTTCCTGGGTCATGGTAGTTTGTGCAATTAAACACAACTGAAGAACCGGAAGACAAAATCCAATGGAAGAAACCATGTTCATTCAAAGCTGGTCTTTGAGGGTATGGTGGTGTCTACTTGTTGAAAGGAGAGACAAGGAGACCCACAAGACCAGGCTCTCACCACAAAGGAGATTTATTTGCCCTAGAGGGACAGAGGGCTGGGGAATAAGAGACAAAGATTGGAGCTGGAGGATGAGGGGAAAGGAACGTGGGAGAGCAATATTTGTCCTCAAGGGGAACAAAGGGCTGCCTCTGGACAGAGAGGAGACAGACCTGACGCATAGGAAAATGGTGGTTTATAAAGATAAGGGGAAACCCTGGGCTAGGACAAGGTGTTTAATTTTAATTGGGAATGTTTATTAGGTGAGTCAAAGGAGGCTTTTAATTGCTGGCCTTCAATACTTGGATAGCTGGACCTCGGTAGTCAGCCTCAGGAGGAGGAAGTAGC
Source organism: Apodemus sylvaticus (assembly GCF_947179515.1). Taxonomy (NCBI): domain Eukaryota; kingdom Metazoa; phylum Chordata; class Mammalia; order Rodentia; family Muridae; genus Apodemus; species Apodemus sylvaticus. The sequence goes on from NC_067474.1 coordinate 137,470,169, forward strand.
CAAGTAAGGGAATGGACTGTGGTGGCTGGCTTTAGGAATGTAATCTAATGGTTTTTAGCAAGGCAGAGGGAATTGGGGAGAAGGGCAAGGCCTGCCAGAGCGGTGTTTGCTAGGCTGGCTGGAGTCCCTTGACCTGCAATCCAGGTACTAAGGAGGCAGAGGCATGGAAATCAGGAACTGAAGACCATCCTTGGCTACAAGTAAGTCTGAGGCTAGCCTGGGCTACAGGGAGACATGTTTACAAAACAAAACAAATTAGGACTGGAGAGTTGGCTCAGGGGTTAAGAGTGCTTGCTGTTCTAGCAGAGGCCCTGGGTTTGGTCCACAGTACCGGTGTGAGAAAGCTCATGAACATCTGTAACTTCAGCTCCAGGGGTTCTGGTTTCCATAGCTACTGCCCGGACACACACATATACAGAAGCCTATTTTAAAATCCAAGCGCTGAAGCTGGCTCTAAAGAATACAGAGGATCTCTCTCTCTCTCTCTCTCTCTCTCTCTCTCTCGCTCGCTCGCTCTCTCTCGGATGTTGAAGGTCTTGGTGAGGCAGTGCACATTTGCACATTAGATTCTCTTTGTCAGAAAGAAAACAGCTCTCCACCTCCTTGGGCCAGGATCTGCATTTTCCTTTCAGATAAACATGAATTCTATTTTATTTTTTGCAAGTAAATTCATAGGAGCCAGGGAAGGAATAGGAGAGACTAGTCTTTAGAATTTGGTCAAGATTGAAGCAAAGACTAGGGAAACGATGGGGTGAGAAAGCAAAAGAAACACAAGGCTGCTGAGCTTTGCAATTTCTACAACTTGAAAATGTCTTTCTCAATGTTAGTTACCTGTTTGTTTGAGCGTGTGCATGTGTGTGTGAATGTAGAGGTCAAAGGGCAACCTTCAGTAGTCAGTTTTCTCTTTCCGCTATGGATCCCGAGGAACAAACTTGGGTCATTAGACTTGGTGATGTGGGTCTTTCCCCGTTGAGACATCTTGCCATTCTTCCTACAATGGGGTAAAGTTTAACTTATTTCCTTTTGGTAGATCAGGCTAGCCTGAAAAATCGGCCTGCCTCTGCCTTCTGAGTGTTGGAAGCAGCCTGTGCCATCACGTCCGACTGTGGGTAATATCTTTAACCCAGCTTCTTCTTCTTCTTCTTCTTCTTCTTCTTCTTCTTCTTCTTCTTCTTCTTCTTCTTCTTCTTCTTCTTCTTCTTCTTCTTCTTCTTCTTCTTCTTTTCTCCTCCTCCTCCTCCCCCTCCTCCTCTTCCTTCTTCTTCTTTTGTTTTTTTTTTTTTTTTTGGATTTGGTTTTTTCGAGACAGGGTTTCTCTGTGTAGCCCTGGCTCTCCTGGAACTCACTCTGTAGACCAGGCTAGCCTGGAACTCAGAAATCTGCCTGCCTCTGCCTCCCAAGTGCTGGGATTACAGGAGTGCCCCACCACCGCCCAGCTTACACTAAGGTTTCTGTACATAAAGATAATGAATAAATTAAAAAAGAACAGCAAAGAGAGAAAGAAGAGGGGAAATCATGTCTTTTTGTATAATTCAGAAAAAGTATCAGATTTAAGACCCAAACAGGGTTGCAACCCCTGAGCGTCTGTACTCGGGAAGGGAATCTTGGTAGGGAAAGTACAGCCTCTCCCTGAGGAACTAATTATCCTGTCTATCTTTGCAGCATCGCTTAAAGTGAGCCCACTTTAGCCAAAGTGATTGAACCAGCCCAACCGGAATGTCAAGTCTCCACTCTGGACCATGAGTTTTTGTTTTGTTTTGTTTTGTTTTGTTGTATCCTAACACTTGTCTCTTTGGCCTTTTGAGAATGAGTGGACAGATCTCGTTAGTTGGGGGATCTGGGCGAGTGGGGAAGAGGGCGTCCAGAGCCCAGGCTCTGACCCCAACAACCTTTGTTTTTGGGTTTGGTTTAGTTTGGTTTTTTTGAGACAGGGTTTAGCTGGGCGTGGTGGTGCATGCCTGTAATCCCAGCACTTGGGAGGCAGAGGCCTGCAGATTTCTGAGTTCGAAGTCAGCCTGGTCTACAGAGTGAGTTGCAGAACAGCCAGGGCTATACAGAGAAACCCTGTCTCAAAAAAAAAAAAACAAACCAAACCAAACCAAACCAAAACAAAACAAAACAAACCAAACCAAAACAAAACAAACAAACAAACAAACAAAAAACCAAAAAAACAGAAAGAAAGAGAGAGAGACAGACAGGGTTTTACTGTACAGCCCCGACTATCCTGGAACTTGCTCTGTAGACCAGGCTGGACTTAAACTCAGAGATCTGCCTGCCTCTGCTTCCTGAGGTCTGAGACTAAAGGAGAGTGCCACCACTGCTTGGCCAGTGTCTCTAAGTAGATGTCCCTAATCAGAATTCTTGGCAGGTAAGGATTTTTGTTTTATTCTACTCTGAGTACTCAGAGTGAACTAGCCTAGTGAATTGCACTACTAGGTTAGTTTGGACAGAGGGTCACTGAGGCAAACTGTCCCTTGGGTAGGACTTTTACTAGGAGAGTTACTAATGCCACAGAAACCATTGCAGGGCTTCTAAAGAGTATTTGGACCCAGAAGACAAGCTGGGTTTCCCTTCTCATAAGGTTCCTTGGGGAGAGGGAAGGCACAGTGAGTATTCCGCAGTCCCTGTTTGCCATTGGGGTGGAGTGGGGTTTCAGGGTCACAGCGGGTGTTGTCTGTTATCTCCATAGCAACATTTCCCTTTGTAGAGGAGCGTGGGTTTGTGGGGTGTGTAAGGTGTAGGTATGGCCTGATTCATCCAGGGCAGCAGAGTCTGGAAGGTGTGACCACCAGTTTTTTGTTTGGTTCATTCATTGGTGATGCTGGTTGTTGTGGTGGGGGCTCCTGTTTGAGTTCATTGTCTGCTTCAAGCTCTGGAAGATTCCAGCTTCACATCCTGTTCCCCTCTCTCCTCCCACAGTCTGGGAAAACTCTCTGGGTACTTGGGACCCTTCTATACTCTGGGCATATCTGGTTCTCCACACTTACTCCTGTTTTCTGTCCCTCCCCCCCCCCCAGGATTCCTTATGTTCTGGCAAAAATCACTCATAAGTCAAAAGAAAATTCCTTTACATTTTATCTCTTGTTCCTGGCCCGCCCACCCACCCCTGCCTCCTTGAGACAGGTCTCATACAGCCCAGACCATTCTCCAACTCTCTGTACAGTTGTAGACAAGCATTATCTTCTGACTCTTCTTTCTCCATCCCCCAAATGCTGGGGTCAGTGTGGCCAGCGGTGCTGAGATCGAATCCCAGGCTTCTTTCATGCACAAGGCAGAAGGCAGATAATGTTACTCCCCAGCGAGCACTGAGCTACACTTCCCCTTCCCTCTTTTTGTTCTTCTGTACTGGGTTTTCCATGAATTGTTAGCATATCATACCTCATAAACACTCCATCTTTGAATTATATATGTATATGAGGCTGCAATTGCTTTGGCGGAAATGGAGAAGTTCGAAAGGGACACTTGTGTCTCTCAGTTCATGAACTGTTAAAACAATGCACCTCAAGGAAATGGGAATTTCCCCAGGAATCTCATGCTGGAAGAAGGAAAGCCCCCAGTCAAGGAGAGCTGGTCTCCCAGAGATTTCAAACAGTCCCAACAACTTGTCATGTCATCCTACAGGATGTGACGGAAGCCCAGATCACTGTGGGACCATACCTTGACCAGAACTGCTTAGATGTGCACATCCATCCTTGGCTCTCCATTCAAACTGTGATCTCACTGTAGGAGGTTAAAGACTTGAGGGTTTGCTGGATCTCTTTGCCCCCTTTCCCCTCACGTCCACTTTGACTAAGTACCAAATGGTGCCGACAGAAGACTTGAAATTCGGGTTTGAAACCATTCCAGTTCCCAGTGTGAACAACTCAACAGATGGTGTTGTTTGATTTGATCTGGGGCTCAGCTGGCAGGTGGAGAAAGCTTTGCTCTTGAGAAGTACATAACCCCTGACAAGGAAAGAGAATGATACAGATATTTCAAGTCCCTTGCAGGTGTTCTACAAGTCTATGCAGGTAGAACCGAGTGGCCTGAGGGTGTATCTCTACTGCACCTGCTCCAGGTTTTCTGCTATTCCAGATTTGCTGCCTTCAGTTTCACCTACAAGAATGCTTTATTCTGCTGTAATTCACATTTTCAGAAAAGGGAAGGGAATTGGTCTACCCTGGGTCAAATGTTCTTTTTTCCTGGTCTAGTCTCTGTGAACAGTGCTGGTCACGGAGGATACACAACAGGTGTTGGAGGAAAGGGAAAAGGCTGTAGTTCCTGGAGAAAGGGTTAAGAGAACCCATTGTCTGTGGTACCTCCCTCCTTCTTTGGTCTTTGACCTGCAAACTCATTGCTGTTCAAGGGTGGCTTTGTTAGGGTTTCTATTGCTATGAAGAGACACCATGACCTGGCAACTCTTATAAAGGAAAACATTTAATTGAGGACTGGCTTACAGTTTAGAAGTTTAGTCCATTGTGGCAGGAAGCATGGTGGCACGCAGGCAGACATGTGCTGGAGAAAGAGCTGAGAGCTCTACCTCTGGATCTGCAGACCGCAGGAAGACAGTGATAACAGTGGGCAGAGCTTGAGCGTCTGAGACCTCAAAGCCTGCCCCCAGTGACACAAGGCCACATCCACTCCAACAAGGCCACACTTCCTAATAGTTCCATTCCCTAGGGTCAAGCATTCAAACACATGAATCCTATTTAAACCATTGCAAAGGCGAAACAGTATGCTTTCCACCTACTTATAGAAAACAGAAAGGGGAATTTCAAATAAGAAAAGGTCTGTGGGTCTCCCTCAGTGTTGGTTGGATGGACAAGGATGGTCTGTATGGCTGTCATAGTGTTGCAGTGAAGCCTGGTTCATTGGTTCGAAAGAGATATGATCTTGTGGAATTTACCATAGCTCAGAATCAGCCTGTGGATTTTACAAGCTTAGTCACTCAGTTCTCTTGAGTGAGATTTTAAAGAAACAGATACAGAAAGCCAGCAAGGTGGCTCATCGTGAAGACAGTTGCTGCTGAGCTGATGACTGGACTGTGATCTCGGGAATCGACAGGAGGAAATCCACTCCTGCAGCTTGTCCTCTGATCTCTCTACATATGTGCTATACATGGTGTGTTTGTGTGTGTGTGTCTGTGTGTGTGTGACTTTTAAAAAGTGACTGGCATATAAGGGATCTGGGGAAATGGTTCAGTTGGTAAAGTTCTTATAATAGGAGGACTGGAGTTTGGATCTCCAGCACCCACATGAAAAGCCAAGCATTGGGTGTGGTCTTGTAATCCCAGCATTGAGGAGCTAGAGATGTGCTGACTCCCAGGGCTCACTGTTCAGCCAGTCAGTCTAGCAGAACCAGAGTCACCAAGCTCCAGGTCCAATAAGAAACACTATAAAGAGCACTAAGACCGTCTTGTGCTGGTGGCGCATGCCTTTAGTCGCCAGCAGATGCAGGCGGGGAGCTATGTGTTTCCTAACGGCCAGGGATGTTATACAAAGAAACTGTGTCTCAGAAAAACAACAAACAATCAAAACAACCATAACTACAAGGGCTGGAGAGATGGCTCAACGATTAAGAGCACCGACTGCTCTTCCAGAGGTCCTGAGTTCAAATCCTAGCAACCACATGGTGGCTCACAACCATCTGTAATGAGATCTGATGCCTCTTCTGGTATGTCTGAAGACAGTTACAGTGTGCTTACATATAAATAAATAACTCTAAAAAAGAAAAAAAAAGACAATAACAACAAAAGAGTGATTGAGGAATACCCTTGCCACCCATCTCTGGTCTCTTCATGCATGTGTACACACTGAGCATTCACACATATGCCCATATACATCACATACATAAAACTAAAAAAAGAACAAAAAAACAAAAACAAAAACCAAAAAAAAAAAAAAAACAAAAAACAAACAAAAAACCCAAACTGAAACCCAAATCCTAAATGGAAATGTATCAATTTAAAATGTTTACCAATGCATTATTAGCCTTCTCTTAAGTCTGTTTTGCAAACACCTTTAAACCTTCCAATTCAAGCTGGGTGGTGGTAGCTCTTACCTTTAATCCCAGCACTCAAGAGGCAGAGGCAGGTGGGGATCTTTGTGAGTTCAAGGTCATCCTGGTCTACAGAGTGAGTTCCGGGACAGCAGGGCTACACAGGAAACCCTGTCTCAAAAAAACAAAACAAAACAAAAAACAAACAGAAAACAAACAAAAACAAGGAAAGGAAAGAAAGGAAAAACAGAAAGAAAGAATCTCCCAATTCAATGACAAGTCCAGTTCTGACCAGTATGGAGAAATAAATAGGACTCAGCATTTGCTCCCTAAGGGATGAGCATTGGCTGTGGCCTGAGGCCTCTCTGAAATTATACAACTGATTCTCTACCAGGAAGCAGCCTGTTCAGCATGAAATCCTGACAAAGGTTGGTTGCAGGGCGGGATAATGGAAGCCAGCACCTCTGAGTACTAGGTTGACGAAAACAACCCTTATGCATGGTACAGTTTTCAGCTCTTTTGCTTCTAGGTACCCACGGAGCTTCCGTAGCTGCTGATAGGGGGTATGCTCCTGAAATTATTTTGTCCAAAGAGACACTAAGGGGATTCTCTTCCCCCTTCTTTTTGGTGAATGAGATCATGGGCTGGTTACTGAAGTGCCTTGGGTAAGATTAGCGTCTGGTAAGGTCAAACCACATCCCTTAAAGCTTGCGCAGGTGGCTAAGACACACCTTGAATTGTAAGGACTTGTTTTGGAAATTCCTCAAAAATTGTAGGTTGACATCTGAAAAGGGAGAAAGGCTACTGGGGGAAAGGCTATGCGGGGAGAACTAGGCCATTCAGTGAGAGGGAAAAGGGCATGCCTGCTTGAATCTTAAGCATGGTTCGTTCTTATTTGAAATGACTGTAAGAAGGATTGTCATACTCCGGAGTAGCCTTCACAGAACTGGGGACCAGGAAGGTGAGAGTGAGGTGGTCAGGGTATAATTTCCCTGGTCCTGCCTACTCAATCAGTGACTATTCATCTCTGCAGTTCCCCTTACAGCCTGGTCTCCAACTCTGCTTGGAACGGAGCTCAGTAAGTACCGCTACTAAGCTCACTGTCCCTGGAGACACAGAGGTGGTCAAGACTTCTGCCTGATGCTGCTTCCTGGGTCTTCAACAGCTCTCAGCTGCTTACTTTCTCCTTCCCTGATCTCTGCAAATAAACTTTTAAGATGATTTATCTTCTTATCATGTATATGCATGTGCAGCTGCATGGCTTTATGTGCATCACGTGCCTTCAGACACCCTCAAAGGTCAGAGGGCATGGAGCCCCTTGGAACTGGAGTTGCAGGTGGTTGTGTCCTGTCTGGTGTGCCAAGAAGAGACTCTGATTCCTCTGCAAGAGGAGTAAACACTCTTACCCCCCAAGCCATGTCTCCAGCCGCTGTAATAGTCTTGCTTCCTAGTTTTTCCTTGTTTCTGACTCAATGTTCCCTCTCCTTCCTGCTAGGCCCCTCACTGATGCGCGGCATATCTTTTCCAGAGCTACTGCTTCCTGCACCTTTATATTTTGTAACAGGCATTCTGGAAACCAGCAGTCCAGAACTGAGTTCATTCCCTTCAGCAGTGGTTTTCCCATGAGTACCATACAACATGTGTACATACAAACATACATACATACATACATGCATATATACATACATATATACATACATAATACATACATACATATATACATACAACAGGGTTATTCAGGTTGAAATCAGAACTTAGTATATATATATATATATATACACACACATATGTATATGTGTATGTATATATATATATATGGATTTATTCAAATGATTTACAAGCTATGATCTAACCCAACAGTGGCTACCTATGAATAGAAGTTCCAAGAATCTAGTAGTTGTTCAGTCCACAAGGCTGAATGCCTCGGCTGGTCTTCAGTATACACTGGAATCCTGCAGACGTAGGCTCTAATGCCAGTGGAGGGAATGGACTTACTAGCAAGGTCAAGGACAAGCAGGCAAACAGAGAGGCTTCCTTCTCCCATGTCCTTTAAATAGGCTTCCAGCAGAAAGTGTGGGCCAAATTAGAAGCAGGTCTTTCAAAGATCCAGATAAGAAGTGGGTCCTTCCACTTCAAGTGACTTAGTCAAGCAAATATCCCTCATAGGTATCCAGAGCCATTTTGGGGTTTTAATGATATGTAGTCACATTGACAACCAAAATTGCCATCACCCCTCAGATTCACCCTAGCAAGTCAGACTCTTCTCTTAGACATTAAATTCACCAGTGCTACAATATTATTTATTTATTTCATGTGCATCAGTGTTTGGCCTGAATGTCTGTCTATGTACTCTGTGCATGCCTGGTACCTGTGAAGGCCAGAATAGGGCGTTGAATTCCCTGAAGCTGGAGTTACAGATGGTTGTGAGCCACCATGTGGGTGCTAGGACTTGAACTCAGGACCTCTGGAAGAGCGGCCAGTGCTCTTAACTACTGAGCCATCTTCTCCAGCTCCCAGAGCTACAATCTTAACTCTTCTTTTCTTTTTGTTAGATTGCTATGCATTAAACACAGGGCTTCACACATGCTAAGCAATTGTTTTATCTAGTTCTGTTTTCCAGCTGTTTTTTTTTCTTTTGAGACAAAATCTTATTATTTAGTGAAGGCGTGCTTTAAAATTGTGATCCTCACAGCTCCACATCTTAAGTGTTAGGATAATAGTTGTAAAGGGCCCCAGCCCTTAACACAACTGACTCCATGATGGAAGTGCCGGTCAGGCCATGAAACTCAGCATGTAGACAGCACCACTGACCAAATGAGAACAAAGACCTAATCCATCAAAGCCCATAGCTGTGGGAAGTCTTTAAATGTTCTAACCTTTGCTTTTTGGCGTCTGTAGTTCTACTTCTAGCTTAACTGCTCATGTTAACTGAAGTATGTCAACCCAGGACATGGTTTGTGCACTTAAAATTTTACCCTGAGAAAGGCTCATTGCTACTGGGTGTTTGGGATCCCAAACACCCAGTGTAGTTGCTGGCCAGCTAATAGAGACTTTCCATTGGCTTAAACCCATGTCCAAGCAGTCTTCTCTGGTGGATACCTCACATCAATAGGCATGTGCCACCATATTCTGCCTTCCTCTTAACATCTCTTATTCTGCGCCTTCTTTTATACACTCCCTGGTCAGTGCTTTGGATTAGGCATGCATTATCTGGAGAATTCAATATCTTCCTCTGTCCTCTGTCCTCTGTAGGCACATCTCTCTCTCTCTCTCTCTCTCTCTCTCTCTCTCTCTCTCTCTCTCTCTCTCTCTCACACACACACACACACACAGTCCATATACAAGTAAGCAGGTACAAACATACACATAAATGCCCCTTGAGCCAGGCGGTGGTGGCGCACGCCTGTAATCCCAGCACTCTGGGAGGCAGAGGCAAGTGGATTTCTGAGTTCGAGGCCAGCCTGGTCTACAGAGTGAGTTCCAGGACAGCCAGGGCTATACAGAGAAACCCTGTCTCGAAAAAAACAAACCCCAAACAAACAAACAAACAAATACCCCTTGAGGTTGAGGGTACAGTCCAGTGGCAGGGCAGTTGCCTGACCTGTGTGAGGGCATGGGTTCTATCCCCTGCACAGAAAATAAGCACACTCTGACTCTGACTTCATGTTTAAGCCCTCTCCGAATCCTCCCATGTCTATAGTGTAAAGTCTGAACATTGCTCTGCAAGCCTTGTAAGACACGCCTTGCTCACAATTCCGAACTTCAGTGGCTTATCATCTATGTCATCTCCACAAATTATTATTTCCTTTTTCTAGAACCCTCCCACGCAGGGGAGTCCTCCCTGATCATGCTGCCAGAACCTTGGGCAAACCTTTAGTGGCAGACTTTATTCTTTGGTTTGTCAGCACAGGAGGGCAGGCACCAGGTTAACCTACATCTCTACTCTCAGGACCTGGCATAAGGCCAGTCATCCTCAACACACTCTGAATGGATAATCAGAGCCTGGCAAACCCATTGCACCAGGGCTAAGGCACATCCAGTTTGTGTGCAGAGCCTAGGAGCTTGTGGCTAAGCTTCTGCCCAGCGCTATCAAATTACTCAGTTGTTATAAAGTACTAGGCCTGGGTCACACTGGAGTGTGTTCCGGGACAATCCTATGCAAAGTAACTGAGTCCTAGAGGAGCAGACCTTTTCCAGAGACCTTGAGAATCGGCACTGGACTCAGTCATATACAGGAAGGCAGGACGAGGAGGAGGCATGGATAGCTCAGGAGAAAGAGCAGAGTGGCTTGTCACAGGCTCCCTGGCAGGAACCCAAGTAGGAGGAGGGCAGGACTCATTCATCCAGGGCCAACCCAGGGAATATCGCCTAGCAGGCTGGCCCAGCTTAGGCCAAGCCACCAGGGGAGGGGATTTCCTCTGGCTCCCTCCCCCTTAGGAACCTGTCTGGACAATTTTAGTTCTGGAAGGGCGGGAGGAGAGCCTGGCAGGCTGCGGCTCCAGCCTCCAGGCAGCTCTGTTGGCCGCTTGAAGTGCAGGATCCGACTGCAGTGTGGGACGCTGTGCCTCGGCCTCCCCAGGTAAGACGCAGGGGTTGGGGGACCGGCCGGTGGGAGGCCGGGTGCTGAAGTAGGAAGCTGGTGGCAGAAATTCTAGGTAGCTCCCTAAACCTGCTGGTGCCCGATGAGGGGAAGGAAAGTTGCTGCTTCCAGAATCAACCTTCCGGGAGAACCCAGAGTGGCTGCTTCAGGTTCTGAAACTTTTCAAAGTTGGCAGCGCTCTGGAAATGGTTGGGGAGACCATTTCCTGTTTAATCCTGCCACCTCACTGCACTGTTCAAGCAAGCATTGCTTCATTACTTTCTCCCCAGCATCCTCAGACTCTCAGGGCTTATTTTTATTTATTCTGGGAGGGAGGAGTGGTGGTGGTGGTGGTGGTGGTGGTGTGTGTGTGTGTGTGTGTGTGTGTGTGTGTGTTACCATGTCAGCCACACCTGCAACTGCAACTAGATTCATGATCATCTGTACCGCCGTCTGAGCCGGAAACTATCTGTGCTTCCCCAGCCTCTGCCCTGGAGACTGGCAGGAAGAGGTCTCAGCTCTTCCAGAAAGACGGCTCTGCTGTGTACTATTTCCTCCTTCCTGTTATGGGCACCTAAGGGATTTACCTCAAGCCATCGGTCATTTATTTTTGGTCATTTGTTTACTCATTAGTTGAGCACACACTTCAGTTGTCTGGAGGGAGGAACAGGTCCTTCCTGCTGTGAATAAAAAAGTTGAAATTTGTCCACACACATCTACAAGCCGACAGGCAGGCAGCGGGGCGTGGCAGGAGTTACGGGCCGGGCCGGGATTGCTAACCCGGTAGTCTCCAATTTACCTGGACCTCTGCATCCTCATCTGTAAGGTCATAGTTTTGTTTGCTTGTTTGTTTTTAAAGACGATTAAGAACTCCAGGGCAGGCTGGGGAAGCACACTGTGGGGCCTGGATAAACATCTGTGCTTTCTTCTTCTTGGCCCCTCCCTAACTGTCACCTACCTTGTTGTAGGCTTGTAAAGATATAGAAGGCAAACCCTGGCCTTGACAGTGTCTAGGTGGCTTGTAAACTGAACTGAGTAGTAGAGGCAGGTGCTCTGGGGGGTGGGAGGCCCGAGATACGAAGGAAGGAGACCAGGCCCTGGCTGAACGTGCAAACTCTGGGCCAGGCCTGGGAGCAGACCTTGATGCTGTGTTTCTGACTTGAGAACTGTCAGAGACATTATTCTCCTCTCATATTTAAGAAAATTCTATTTTATTACTTCATTTTGAAAGAGGGTCTCACTATATTATCTGGGCTGGCTTAGAACTCACTGTGTAAAACTAGGCTAGCCTTAAACTTCCAGAGATCCTCCTGCCTCTGCCTTCCCAATGTGCCATCACTCCCAGCCTTCCTTTCCTGTTAAACATTTGTTTGACAATTTTGAACATTAATGGAATAAATTTATTCCGTCAGTTTCACACACCCCATTCCCTGTTCTCATTCCCGTCTTCCCACTGGTATTCTCAGTGAGCGTCCCTTCTACATCTGGTGTGTGGCCTCCTGAGTTCAGAGTTATTTGCTGAGTGGGGGTGGGGTTTATTTAGTGTCAAAAGACAAATTATCTGTGGCACACTACAGAAGGAAGAGACGCCCCTTCCCGAACAAGCAGTCTATAGTCCCTCAGTCCCAGCTGGGTCTGAGCACTCAGTCATCTCAAGCGTGTAATCTTGGCCTTGTGCATATCTGTAATCTCAGCATTCAGGAGACTGAGTTCAAGCCCGGGTCTGGGCTACACAGGGAGACCTTGCCTCAGATACCAAACCAACTAGAAACAGACATTCCTTCACTAAGTGGAAACCCTACTACATTACTCTTGTCCCCGTAGGCTTTACCTAAGGTGAATACATAACGAATCCAGGATCCCAATGTGTGGCTCAGACTCCACGCTGTTGGCTCAGTTCCTTCATACCTTTCAAAGTCTCCATAGAGAGGGCAGAAAGGGAGGTGTCATAATCGTCTCTGTTCTGAGCTGTTTCATCCAGGTGGGAGGAGATACTCTTGTAGTCATTCATTCTTTCATTCATTCATTCATACATGTGCTCTATCTGTCCTAGGAGACCTAAAGGTCCCAAAAGGTGGGTAATTATCCTTGCACGATGATTCATGCCTATAGTTCCTGCACTGGGAGGTGACAGCATGAGAAGTTTGTGAGTTTGAGGCCGTCTTGGTCTACACAGCAAATACGAGACCGGCTGGGGCTGCACAGCAAGACCCTGTCTCATGTGAAAAACCCAAAACAACCTAGGCAAACCAAAGGGCCAGGGATAGGGTCTGCGCCATTACATAAACAGTGCACCTTCTATGCTCTTGCTATAAAATGCTCAGTCAGTGAGTATTTTGTAAGCAGATGAACCTGAGTAGTACCCTACGGTGTCTTCCTTGGACTGTGCAGGAATGCAAAATGACTACAACAGAAGTCTTGTACTCAGGATGTCCACGGTCTGTGAAGAAAGCATCCCAGACACAGCAGAGGTTGGTGAGCCACATTAGAGAGCCCCTCACTTCAGACATGTCTGTTATGTCCCTGCTGTAGTATGGCTCTGATACATCCACAGTGCTAGGTAGATGACAAGGCTTTAAAGAAGAGATGTAAAGGGACTCAAACTGGGACAACAAATTGGAAGGGAAGATGTCCTACGGAGGGCAGAACTCGAGAAGGCCAACTGGAGAATGGGAACTTGGTCTGCTCTGGCTCAGCATGGCCACAGTACAGGGTGTAGTGGGGGGTGGGGTGGGCGAGCAAGAGATGAGAGTGGCTAGTGATATAGACGAGCTGGTAGGGTGCTTGCCTAGCGTGCACAAGGCGCTGGGTTCCATCCCTGGTGCTGCACAGACTAGGAGCAGTGATGGAGCCAGCAATCCCAACACCGAGGAGGTGGATACAAGACAGTCAAATCCAAGGCCACAGTCCCAGCTACATACTAAGTCTGAGACCAGCCTCTAGTACGTAAGACTGAGGGGCTATGGAGATAGTCAGTTGGTAAAGTGTAGGCTGCACACGTGTGAGACTGATCTCCCAGACTCTAAACGCTTCATGTGATACCACATAATTATTATCCTAATTCCTCTCTAGCAGGTAGAGACAGGAGGATTCCTGGGGCCCTCTGGGTAGCCAGATAGCTTCATCAGTGAGTAGTCACAATGTCAGAGTCACTCTCTGTTCCTGACTGTAGATTCAGTGTGATCAGGTACTTCTAGCTCCTGCTGCCATGGTTTCTGGCCATGAGGGTCTGAACTCTCAGACTGTGACAAGAGGAACATCTTCTCCTTTAAGTTTCTTTGCCAAGTATTTTATCACAGCAAGTCACTAGTACAGGCATGTTTCTCTCCCCCCGCCCCCACCCTCCACAGGGTTTCTCTGTGTAACTCTGGCTGTCCCAGAACTCACTCTGTAGATCTGCCTGCCTCTGCCTCCCAAGTGCTGGGATTAAAGGCATGCACCACCTCTGCCCAGCTTAGCTAGGTTTTCTAGTGCTTCAATCAAACACCAAAAAGCAAGTTGGGAAGGAAAAGGTTTATTTGGCTTTTATTTCCATAAAGCTGTTCATCACTGAAGGGAGTCAGGACAGGAACTCAAATAGGGCAGGATCCTGGAGGCAGGAGTGGTGCAGAGGCTGTGGAAGGGTGCTACTCACTGGCTTGCTCAGACTGTTTTCTTACAGAACCCGGGACCTCCAGCCCAGGGATGGTACTGCCCACAATGGGTTGGACCCTCCCCATCAATCGCTAACTAAGGAAATGCCTTACAGCCAGGCCTTATGGAGGCATGTTCTGAATTTGGGTTCCTTTCTTTCAGATATACTTATCTTGTGTCAAGTTAGCATCAGACTAGTCAGCACACATCTATTGTACAGGTTTGGTCTCAGTATTAAATAAACTTATTTTTCTGTGAAAATCCTTAGAATAGTGTCCCACTCATAATTGCTATGAATGAATATACTTAAGTAAAATCAGTACTATAAATTTGTGGTAAGCCGTAATCCCATCCCTCTATTCACCAAATCTCTTGTTTGCTCTTACTTAGGAACAAAGTTATCTCTGGTTGTCTCGCCTTCTTTCCTTCTTTCCTTCTTTCCTTCCTTCTTTTCTTCCTTCTTTCTTTCTTTCCTTCCTTCCTTCCTTCCTTCCTTGCCTAGTGTGCATAGGCATGTACATGAAGCCCTGAGTTCAATCCCCAGCATTGCATAAACTGGTCATGGTGGTGCATTTGGGGAGTAGAGGCAGGAGGATTGGAAACACAAGAACTTAAGAAATTTGAGGCCACCTTGGTCTAATATGGGCTGCTTGTTTAAGTCTGTCTGGGAACCTTGCCAAGGGAAAGGTGTCACAAAGTGAGGTTGGGACTTCCTATCTCTATTTACTAAGCAAGAGAAGCTCTTACAGGCAAGCCCAGAAGCTTGTCTTTGGTGACTCTAGGCCCTGTCAAGTTGACAGTATCAACATCACACAATCCTTTTTGGGTGTGTGTGTATGTGTGGAGGGGTTGAGACAGGGTTTCTCTGTGTAACTGCACTGGCTGTCCTGGAACTTGCTCTGTAGACCAGGCTGGCATTGAACTCACAGAGTGAGTTCTGAGCCTCTGCCACCAAGTGCTGGGATTAAAGGGATGTGCTATCAATGCTCAGCTTCACATACTCCTACAGATGAAGCTCCTGTGGTACCAAGAGGTTTGATACCAGCTAGGGGTGCAGCTCAGGGACACAGTGCTTGCCTACCATCTGAAAGGCCGAGGGCTCCATCCCCATAACTTTACAAAAAGGAAAGAAAGAAAGAAAGAAAAGGAAAGGTTTGGTGCATTGCTCAGATTCTATAGCTCTTAAGCGATGAAATCAGGATTTGTATTCAGTCACTTTGAATTTCTCTGGAAATTGGGTTCTTAGTCATCATGTCAGTCTGTTAATTCTAAGGTCCTTTGGTCTTTATTTATGGATAGTAAAATTAAAACTAAGAAGAGCCAACCTGGGAGGTGGGCACAGGAAGGTCAGGAGTTCAAGGCCAACCTTGACTACAAAGCCACAGAGGACTTTGGGCTACATGACACTCTTTCTCAAAAACACAAAAACCTAAGTGAAGTCTGGTGGTACAGAGTTATGATCTCAGTAGCCCAGCCTGGGCAAATTAGTGACACCATCAAAAAATTAAAAGAGAGCTGGGGAAACGGCTCAGTGGTAAAGTACTTCTTTAGTACCCATGATGTCCTGGTTTTGATCTCTAGAACCCTCCCATAAGTACAAGAAATGGCATAGCATTCAGAGTTCCTATGGGATTCAGGGGCAAAACAGTGGGTAAACAGCAGCCATGGGCTTTGTTCAATGGGGGTTAGCTCCTGGTCTGGATTAGGGGAAGTGACTTTTCTACAGACAAGCAGGGGCTATGCTGGAGCAGGAACCAAGGTTTTCTCACTCCTTTCCCTTTCTTTACTCGATTGGCCCATTCAGGGTTCACTGAGTGCCTTTTGCTATGGTAGATGCTAAGGCGCAGGTGGAATAGGAAATGAACAACCCTGACCTTCCTGCAACTAGTACAGACAGACAATAAATATGCCAGATATTTTTAGGTATGGTAAGTGTTTGGAGCCAGGAAGCAAGAAAATGTACTAGAGTATTGGAGTGGAGGAAGGTGTGGGCAGGATGACGGGAGGTGCCAGCCCTGTGTGTGTGTGGGGGGTTTGCTGTGTTGGGGTTGGAGGGCTGGTTAGAAGGAACAGTAAGTGCAAGGACTCTGAGGCAGGAGGATGTCTGACGAGTATCACAGATAGGAAGAAGTCTCCGTGACTGCAGGACATTGTTGGGAGAGATTGATGGAAGCTGGATTCTATAAAAAGTCAGGAGGCAAGTCATCGAGGTGCTGTATTTATCCTGAAGACAATGCAAACAGCTAAAGGCTTTTATTTTCTCCTTTGGAGAATGGAATGGAATCCAAGGTCTTGTACCTGTGAGGCAGGTGCTCTCCTGACTGGGGTACACCTCAGCCCTGCCATGGCTTTTGAGCAGGTTGATGTACTCTAATGTATGGCTGTTTTAAAGAGGAGGTGGAGATCTGGATGGAGGTGGAGGCTAATTTTGGAGGCTGCTTCAGTTGAGTCATCTGCAATCTACTGTATAGAGGGATACAGGGATGACCAATGCCAGTGGGAAGACACAGTGAGATGTCCTCTTGTCATCTGGTGCTGCATGTAGCTCCTGTTACCCCACCTAAGCTCCGGGAATGGGCTGCGCTACCAGCCCCCACCCAGATTCCCTTGAATCCATGGGAAAAAAAAACCACAGACACACACACTGCTCAATTTCAACTTGTCTTATTGGCTCAATTGCTGGGCATTATTAAACTACCTCAGGTCTACCATGTGGCTAGCGTGCCCTCCCCAACACTCTTAGATCACTACCCTAAATCTGTTCTTAACTTTAGTTGCTCAGTTACCTTTAGTCCTAGCTCCACAACTCCACCTTTGTGCCTGTAAAAGCAGCCTGTGGTTGCTTCCTGGAGATTTCACATGGCTGCTTGGCTTTATTCTCTCTGAAGCATGGTGAACTCTCCCTTCCTCCCTTTCCTGCAGCTGCTCACTTGCTTCCCTGATGGGACCCAGAAGTCCCACCTATTTCTTCTACCCAGCCCATGGCTTCTTTACTGATAGATCAAGAACCGACTGGGGAACAGGCCCTTAGCATCAGAACCACCCTTACGATCTGGCTCTGTATATTGATAGCTAATGCTATATCATAAGTAACTCCAAAATTAAGTGTCATGAGTCGGTGGGTCAGGAATTTAGTGGGGGTTGCACACTTTTTCTGTTCTCTTCTCTGTCAACTCATGTCATCCTGTTGTTGTGTTCTTGGCTGGGAAGACCAAGGAGGTGTCATTATTGATCTGCCTTGTTGTTCCTCTACATGGTCTCATCCTCCATGCTGGAGTATGGCCTCCATGCTGGAGTATGGCAGCCTGAGGGTAGTTAGCACACACTTCTCTCAAAGCCTGGACTTTACTGTCCCCAGTACTCCTGCCATGTGGTATTGGTTAAAAACAGGCACAGGGATGGCCCTGTGACTTAGGAAGAGAGAAAACCAGTTCCATCTCCTAGTGGGAGGAATGGCAACTGGTGTGCTCATCTTCAGTGTCCCACCACAGGCTCTGGAAACTGAATAGCTTGCCCCACTGTGCCCGGGCTGACCCACTTTTTATCTAAATCATTGGATACTGTGGTGCAGCAATTCTTAGGACTTTTTATTTCCCTCTGAATAAGAGAGGAGCAGACTTTTGTTGCTGTTTGGTTGTTTTGTTTTCTTTTCTTCCTTCTTCTATGTCTTTCTAGTGTCTAACACCCCAGGCATCTAGGGACTGTTTGCCAAAACACACATTTACCACATGAGCTTTGGTGGTCACCAGAGAATGGTGGTATATGTAAGAATACCCAGGAGGAGTGGTTAAAAACATATGCTGGCTCTCAATCTCTCTCCTCTTTCTCTCTTCTCACGTTCCCACCTCTGCCTGTCTCCCCTTCTCTCCCTTTTCCTCTTTCTTTTCCTTCCCCAACTCCTCCCTTTCTACACTGTCCCCTCTCTGTTTTTCCCCTTTCCTTCCCCCCTCTCCCTCCTTTCTGTCTTTCTCTCTGTCTTTTTGATTCTCTGTGTCTCTGTCTGTGCATTTACCTCTCTGTCTTTGTCTGTCTCTTGGTCTGTCTGTCTCTCTCTCTCCTGGGTGCCGGGATTAGAGATGTGCACTGCCATGCCCACTTGAGATTCAGCTCAGTGAGCACTTCACCTTTTGAGCTACTTTCCCAAACCTGAAAACAAACCTCTAAGGCATAATCTGCTTCCATCTCCACTTCTTCTGCCTGTCTCTATTTCTCTGCCACCTCCTTGGTTTTGTTGTGGGGTATTCACCAGAGAAGACTGCTTTAAGCCAATAGAAAATCTTTATTAGCCAGTCAGCGATTCCACTGGATCTTTAGGATCCCAATGTAGCATTAAGCCTTTCTCAGGGTGAGCTTTTAGGCATAAAAATCATATTCTGGATTGACATATTTTGGTTAACAAGAACAGTTAGCCAGAAGAAGAACTACAGAAACCAGAAAGCAAGGTCAGAACATTTAGGGACTTTTCCTTAATTTTGGACTTTGATGGATTAGGCCTTTGTTTTCATTTGGCCAGTGGTGCTATCTGCATGCTGAGTTTTATGGCCTGACTGGAACTTTTATCATGGATTCAGTTTTGCTAAGGCCTGGGGCTCTGTTAGCTTCCTTCCTTCCTTCCTTCCTTCCTTCCTTCCTTCCTTCCTTCCTTCCTTCCTTCCTTCCTTCCTTCCTTCCCTCCTTCTTTCTTCCTTCCTTCCTTCTTTCTTTTTTCTCTTTTCAAAGACAGGGTTTCTCTGTACAGCCTGGTTGTCTTGGAACTTGCTCTGTAGACCAGGTTGGTCTCCAATTCAGAGATGCCTCTCAAGTGCTGGGGTCAAAGGTATAGTGCCAGCACCAGACTATAGATTTCTAACAAAAGCAAGGATTTTTTATTCTTAAAGTACTGACACAGTATCAGGGTTTCTTTAGTCCTGTGCTCTGGAATGCTAGCTAGGTCAAATCACTTAAATAATGTTATCTATTTTTGGAAAAAAATCTTGACTGTCTTTCTCAATGTAGATAAGATAGCTTTGAAAGCTCAGTCATGATCAATAAGAGTGATAATGTGTTGAAGATAATACAAGGTCCAGGATGGAGTCCTGTGTCCTCTATAACAGTGGGTACTTTTAGGAAATACTCACTTAGGAGCTCAGGGGTTAAGGGTACTTGTTGCTCTCTTAGAGCACCGAGGTTTGTTTCTCAGCATCCACATGATGGCTTATAGCTATTGGTAACTTTAGCTCTAGAGGATCTTATGCCCTTATCAGGCCTCTGTGTGTGCCTGGCAGGTAAAACACTCATACACTTAGATTAATCAAAAAAATTCTTTATTTTTATTTTGTGTGTATATATGTGCCTGAGTGTGAGTGTGTGTGTGTGAGTGTGTGTGTGTGTGTATACACACACATACCACATGTGTATATGAGTCTATGGAGGTCAGAAGAAGTATCACATCCATTGAAACTGGAGTTATAGCCAGTTCAGAGTACCATGTGGGTGCTCAGAACCAAACCCTCTCTTCTGTAAGAGCAGCTAGTCCTCTCAACTGCTGAGCCATCTCCACAGCATCTTCCTCCCTTCACCCCTTTTCTGAGACATGGTAGGTCTGGCTGGCTTTGAACATCCATTGACTCGCCCACCTGTGCTTCATAGGTGCTGGGATCACAGTGTATATCACCCACATAGAGTGTGCAGCCCAGCAGTGTATGCTATGATCACTGTCACTAATTTACTGGGGTGCATGCACCTACATGATTGCTCTTAGAGGAGCAATGTGATGTAGCCTAGGGCCCCCAGGGCTTTGCAGTCACCCGGAGTGCAAGCTTTGGTGCCTCCTTTGCTTTATCTGGAAATGGAAACAATATCTTCAGCACAGGGTGAATGGGAACATTTCCCAAAATAACATGAGGAGGAGGGACTCTGAAGACTGGATAAGGGAGGAATTATGACAGTCTTTCATGGAAGTAATACAAACATACTATTGTGCACACCACCCAAGCTATGGTTCCCAACCACGAGCCACAGCAGGGTGGTGCAGTTCAAGGAAGGAGCTCTGAATGCACAGCGAGCCTTGGCGAAGCCTGGAGGAGCAGAGCTCCTTACCTTAGCCGCCCTCTCTGGGGAGGGCTAGTGGGCTTTGCCTTCAGAACGGAAACTTTTAGAGGTGGGGTCTGTGAATGCATTTTTGTTTAAAATCCTTTGTCTATTTATTTCAAGTTGTGTGTTCATACATGGAGCAAAAAGAAAACAGCCACAGCCACAAACCTATAATACTGAGAAACCAGTTCTTAATTGCAGTAGCTAAAAAAGCATCCTTTCAGGCCATGGCCACAGAGAGATGGCTGCAGGCTTTGGACCAAGGCATAATGATGGTTTACAGTGTGATGAAGGAGGCTGTTAATCTCTGTGGCTCAGAAGCCCAATCCCTGGCCTCACCAATTACCCAGGTTGCCTAGCAACGCCACCAAAAACCTCCCACTAGGCCCAGCTGGGCTGCAAGTGGGTGTCCTCAGTACAGACTGCTTGGCTCTCTGGCCACATCAAGGCTGGACTCAGCCCCGGGGAGGGACTTGCCTGGTACTGAAGAATGGGTGGGACCAGCTGCTTGGAAGAAAACAAAACAATTCAGCTGTTTGAAACCTGCTTGTTAACACTGCAGTTAGGAAACAGCATAAGTGGATGGCCAAGGTGTCTACCATTAATGAAGAGCTGTTCAAAGGGTGCTATCCCAGCAACCCTCCTGAACTAGGGAAAGGAGAGAAGGTGAGCCTGGCTTAGTCTTTCCAGTTCTGAGAGAGAGCTGAATCCTGTCCTGTGTGGGCACTGTGTCCACTTGCTGTCCCTGGGGTAGCAATGGCAGTGATAGGAATTTCCAGCCCTCGCCTGGCCTGCATGGTGACCTGAAGATCAGCTTTCATTTAGAATTCCCTGAGTTTGGGCTGGGTCTGTGTGGGGCAGCCAGAGGGAGGAGATAAGGTGAGGTGTGTGTGTGTGTGTGTATGTGTGTAAACATAATCAAAATGAAGATGTTCACTTCCATAATGTGTGGTATTTAGAAAAGACAGAGAAAAGGGATGGAGGCGTAGCTTAGTAGCTAAGAGCACTGGCTGCTCTTCTGAAGGACCTGGGTTCAATTCCTAGCACTCACATGATGACTCACAACCATCTGTGACTCCACTTCTAGGGATACCCTCTTCTGTCTGACATGGATGCAGGCAAAACACCTGCACATATAAAATAAGTTTCAAAGAAAGAAAGAAAGAAAAAAAGAAAGAAAGAAAGAAAGAAAGAAAGAAAGAAAGAAAGAAAGAAAGAAAGAAAGAAAGAAAGAAACCATGGAGGAAGGGAAATATCCAGGAAGTTTGGAGTCAGAGGCTCCAGGCTCTCTCCCAGCCTTACTGGGTGTAGGACCTTGATAAAGTTGTTGTGGGAGCCCGAGTTTCCTTCTCCCTGAGATGGGCTGGAGGCGCCTTACTTTACAAGGATGCTCACAAGCCGGGTAAGGTAGCTCATACCTATAATCCGAGCACATGGAGGCTGAGTTAGAAAGGTCACCGTGAGTTCTAGGTGAGTCTCAGCAACAGAGTGAGGTTCCCATCTCAAAAACACAAAACAAAACAAGAAAGCAGCCAGGGAGATGGCTCAATCTGCAAAGTAGTTGTTGAACAGTCGTGAAGACTTGAGTTCAGATCCCCAGAACCCAGATAAAAAGCTGAGTGCATACCGGTAATCCCAAGGCCCGGGAGTCAGAGACGGGGAATCCCTGGGGCTTACTGGCCAACCAGTCTTGCTGAGACTCTAAATAATAATAATAATAATAATAATAATAATAATATAATCATAATAATAGTCATAAAAGACACCATATGTTGACTCTAGACATGTACACATGTATGAATATATTACTCTTTCTCTCTCTCTTCCCCTTCCTGCCCCCCACCCCCCCATGGATGCTGGGAACATTGCTGTCCTAGGCCCTTTGGCAGCCATCACAGCCTGGTGGCTCTACAGATCTCAAGGCAATGTGTGGATTCAGTCCATCCCTCCTTTCCTTACCTATTCTCCCTTTCTCCCTTTTCCTTATACCCTTCCTTTCTTTTAACACTTTTTCAGGGAGGGAGGGCGGACTTATTTTGGCTTACAGTTTAAAAAAGGATACCACCCGGGGGCTGGAAGCTTGGCCTCAGGATCATGAGGCATCTGGTCAGTTCCTCCATCAGACATGGGGAATGGACAGGAAGTGGGGTCAGACTATAATTCCCTAAGACTCCCCTGTCCCAGGCATGGTGGTGCATGACTTTAATCTCAATGCTTGCAGAACAGAGGCAGGCAGATCTCTGTGAGATCAAAGCCAGCTTGGTCTCTATAGCAAGTGTCAGGCCAGTGTTTTGTTTTATTTTAAATCTAGGTAAATGCTACAGTTGGCTGCCCAAATTTAGGTCACACCTCAACCCTAGCTACCTAAGGCAGGGGAAACGGAGAAATCAGGCATGCTTGGCTTCTATAAGAGGAGGCAGTCCCTGCTGCCCACTAAGAAGAGCTTTGCGGGGCTGGAGAGATGGCTCAGTGGTTCAGAGGACTGATTGCTCTTCCAGCAGATCCAGGTCCAATTCCCATCTTGCAAATGGCGGCTCCCACTTGTCTGTAACTCCATTCCCAGAGGACCCAGTGTTACAAAGACTTTTATGCAGCCAAAAACACCAATGCACATAAAATAAAAATAAATAAGTTATATACAAAAAAGAGAGATCTGGAATTACCCAAGAAAGTGGACAATTGACCAGTGTTATCAAAGGAATTTACTGGAAGTCCTTGACTTTGGAAGATTGAACACATACAGTTTGGTAGTTTATTGACTATTGCCTGTAGCTTGAGCCTGTGTGAATGAATGTGAGTTGTAAGGCTAGTTTTGCTGGATAAAGTTTTACGTATTAATGTATTTTTTTTTTGCAATTTCAGTGGTTATAACTTTTACTTCTTGTTTGAGGAGCAGCAAAGATTCACAGTGGCTGGGGACACATCTCATGCTTATGTAACATGCGGAGTCCCAGAGTTTGATTCCCAGCATTATATTCAAGGCCATCTCTGCCTATATAGGGGTTTCACGACCAGCTTTGTGGGTTCGGGACCAGCTTTGGCAAGGCTCATGATAGAAAAGAAGAATGTTAAGGAGGCCTGAGAAAGTGAGGTTTGTTTTTAGTTTTTGTTTGTTTTTGTTGGTGGTGGTAATGGGTTTTCTTTAGCCTCAAATAAAAGTTTTGGATGGAGTGGGGTAGAAGGTCAAATTCAGTGATGTTTTGGATATCTGATATTCGTAGGTTTACTCTGTGTGTTTCTTAGGTATAGGAAGAGCCTTGGAAGTTGTGAGTATCATCGAGCACAGGAATTACTCTTTAAGAGGGAGATGTGGGGCTAGGGAGATGGCACAGTGATAAAGGCCTTGCTATACACATTAAAAAGCCAGTACAGTGGAGACGGTGTGTAATCCCAGCATTGGGAAGGGGTAGGTTGATCTCTGATGATCATGACCAGCCAGATGAGCCAAATCCAGGCTCAGTGGGAAATGGAGAGCTAGGGAGATGCTTCAACAGGTAAAAAGGATCACAGCCTCACCAGCTGAGTTCAGATCCTTGGAACCCAAGAAAAGCCAGATGTGCCGGAGGGCGTCTGTAATCCCAGCAGGGCCCTGGAAGCTGGAGTTTGCTGCGCAGTGGTAAACAAGAGACACTGCCTCAAAAACAAGGTGGAAAAAGGAGATCAACACTCACAGTTGTACCCCAACCTCCACGTGCCTTCTGTAGCATGTCCACATCCTCACACACAAACAGTACACACACAGACACTGACACACACAGGCGGCATATACTAAATGAAAAAACTCAGCGCAATTTTTTTTTAAAGAGAGTTATTTATTATTATATGTAAGCACACTGTAGCTGTCTTCAGACACACCAGAAGAGGGCATCAGATCTCATTATGGATGGTTGTGAGCCACCATGTGGTTTCTGGGACTTGAACTCAGGACCTTTGAAAGAGCAGTCAGTGCTCTTAACCGCTGAGCCATCTCTCCAGCCGGCCTACAATTTTTAAAAATGCTTATTAGTAGTATCAAGTATGGTGGTGCAGCACTTAGGGAGGCAGAGGCAGGTGGATCTTTGAGAGTCTGAGGTCAGCCTGGGCTACATAGGGAGTTCCAGAACAGCCAGAGCAGAGAAACCAACTCAAAAACCAAAATAACAAAATTAAAAATCAATAAGCAAAAAAGATGTCTGGAGGCATAGCTCAGCGAGAGAGCACTGGCCTATGTGAAGCCCCAGAATGAAGGAAGGAAAGGAATGAGGGGTTTCCTGAGAGATCCTGGGTGTCAGTCAGCAAGGGATTTTCCTCCCCAGCCACCTTTCAGCTGCCTCAGTTCATCATAGGTTACATAATATCTCCTGACATTACGGGTTAAATTATGGCCAGAGAGTTTTAAGTGACTTCATTTCAGTCCCTACATGAGTAGAAGCAGAAGTAACGTTGTTTCAGAAATAAATTGTCTGGGAAGAATTAAGACCAGGTTTAACATTGTTCAGTAGCAATAACATTCACAGTCCCAATGCTCGTCAGCAGTACTAATAATACTTAACAGTGCCAATAGCAGCACCTGAGGTCCCAAGGAAGAAAAAGAAATACTTGTTTAGTTAGATATGTCTCTGTTTATCTTTTAGTAAAGTTTCTGCTTCCTTTTTGTATTTGTTTGTTTGGGACAAGGTGAGTTTGAACTCCTGCTTGACACACAGGCAAGTGCTAGTGTGGAGGTCAAAAGACAATTTACAGAGTTGCTTCTCTCCTACTCTTTGGGTTCCCAAGGATTAAACAGAGTTCTTCAGCCTTGGCAGCAAGCGTAATTTATCTGAGGAATCCTACTTGATTTTTTTGTTGTTGTTATTTCTTTTATTACTTTGCTCAATGTATCGGGGTGTTCTGCCTGTACATATAAATCATGCTTGTTGCTGCCCTCAGAGAACACAAGAATGTGCCAGACTGGATCTGCAGATGCTGTGAGCCTCCCTATGGGTGCTCGGAATCAAGCCTGAGTCCTTTGGAAGAGCAACCAGTGCTCTTAAACACCAGGCTGTCTCTCCAGCCCTTATTTAGTTATTTATCTTTAAGGCAGCCACTTTGGGTAAACAAGCAGAGTCCTACTTTTTCCAGGTGAGATCCCAAAGGAAGAAAGTGCTTTCCATATTTTAATTCTTTTTTAAAACATTGTTTTACCTCTGAGACAGTCTTCCTAGTACATATTCCAGACACTGAAGCTGCAGAGCTGCCGCTCTTCTGTCTCCCAAGTGCCTGGGCTACCACATCTGCCTCAGGTTTCCTTTTCCACTCATTCCCGTTTTAAGGGAGGGGTTCCAGGAATCAACCCTCCTGCCCCCATGATCAGGCTTGCCCTGAAAGCGCTTTTACTCAAGGAATCATCTTGCTGGCTCTTTGTTTTTGAGACAGTCTTGCTATGTAGATCAGGCTGGTCCGGGTTTTCAATCCTCCTTGTCAGCCTCCAAAGAACTGGGATTACAGGCATCTGTGGCCACCCGCATTTATATCTTCGTTAGAGAATGTTGCTGCTGGGATTGCTGGTGTGTGCGTACCTATAATCCCTGCATTTAGAAGGCTGAGGCAGAAGGTTCTCTGGAGAACAGCTCCATTGTAAACCAAAAGGCTGGTGGCAGCCTAACTGCCCACCCAGTTGTTCCCGTGGGCAGGCAGGGTGAGAACATTTCACAGCAGTGCCGTCCCATCTGGTTTTGATCTTTGTGCGTGTGTGTATGTGTGTGTGTGTGTGTGTGTGTGTGTGGCATTTCAACAAAGACTAGGCAGTAGGACCTGGCAGCACATTAGGAGATGTATCATGCCAACATGAAAGGAAATGCCAGGAACCCGTGATCTTTGCTTAGTGACTAATGCTACAGTCAGAGCAGTAAATATCCACTTAAGTGACATGGTCATGGAATGAATAGGCAACTGGGTAGCTGTGGGTTCTTTTGTATCTCAGAGAAACTACAGAATGCTGAGGTCATTGCCACCTGCTTTGCCTTGAGGGCCATACTGGGTTTTGTTAGGCCTCTGAAAATACTTTGCTCATCTAAAAGGGGCTTGCCAGGAGCTGTGGTGGCACGAGCCCGTAATCCCTGCATCTGGGAGGCAGAGGCAAGAGGATCAGGAGTTCAAGTCTAGCCTTGGATATATATCAAATTAATATATGGTAACAGGAGACCCTGGGCTCTAGGATACTTTGTCTCATAGAACCAAAGTTAATTAATTAATAATTGTATTTCTACAAGCTGTCCAGACCCCATGGAATTTATATATAACCTGCACCCAAGCAAAGGCAAAATGAATCACTTTAGATTGGACTTGCTTTCTACGGCTCTGCATAGGGAAAAATTGATATGATGTATGCTGTAAAACAAAACCCAAAAGCCTGGCATGGTGACACAGGCCTTGAATTCCAGCCCTTGGGAAGCAGAGAAGGTAGATCTCTTAAGTTCAAGGCCAACCTGGTCTACTAAGTGAGTTCCAGGACAGCCAGGGTTACATAGCAAGACTGTCAAAAAACGAAAACCAAAACCAACAACAGCAGCAACAACAACAAAAATGATTGAAAGTTAGAAGTGTCATAAAATGCAACATCCAGGACTGAATCCAGAGATGCCTCAGTGATTGGAGAGCTGACTGCTGCTCTTGCAGGGGACCTGGCTTTACTTCCCAGCACCCACACAACGGCTCACAGCCATCTTTGTGAGGTGGCCCAGAAGGTCCAGTGCCTTTGTCTGGCCTCTGTGGGCACCAGTCACGGTTATGGTGACATAGATACATGCAAGTAGATACTCATATTAATTCCTAAAGAGAAAAAAAAAAGCATCATCTCCATGAAAGGATATTTGGGTTGCTTTTGCCTTTTAATTATTATAAATAGTTCTGCATTTTAAATCCTTGGAACAGAGTTTTGTGGAATCTTGCTGGGTAGAATTCTAGAAGTATCTTCTTGAAAGGCTTAAAACAAGACAAAACAAAACAAAAACTCTTATAGGCCAAGATGGCCTCACAGTCACAGAGATCCACTTGCCTGACTCCCAAGTGCTGGGAATTGAAGTGTGTGCCACCACACATACTTGGTCTGGCTTACACTTTTATATTTTAAATCTTAACGTCATCATTGTGTGTGCGCCATGCCGTGCATATGGGGGTCAGAGGACAACTCTGTAGTCAGTTCTCTCCTCTCTCCATGTATACTCTAGGCTCTAGGGGTTGAACTCAGGTTTCCAGGCATGTGTGACAAACTCCTTTATCAACCAAACCATCTCAACAGCTGATTTTCTGTCTCGAGAGGCTACCTGATTGTCTTCCAAAGGCTGCCTCAGTTTGAGCCTCACACACTGCCCTCATTTCCATACAACCTCCTGGGTATGGGGTTCTCAGTCTTTTTCACAGTTGCCACTGTGGCTGCTAAGATTTCCAAGGTACTTGACTGCATTGAGAAATTCAGGCGTGGGAGAGATCAAAAGGAGTAGGAGAACTTGGAGGGTGGCAGAACTTTGGAAAGGACACCCCTGAGTGTCACAGGTTCAGGTGACAGAGAGAAGATGAACAGGCAGACAGGTAGGGAGTCCGAGCAGGATGGCCACTAAAGAGAGGTGAAAACAAATAGCTTCTGACGGCCGGTCTGTTGTTCCAGCCCCAAGTAGCTACTAGGGTCCTGTGTCAGATGTCCTTGCTGCAGTGCCAGAGAAGATCGCAGACGTTCGTGCACAGTCTTGACTCCTCCGTGTGGGCCTGGTATCTTTTAATCACAGGGCATGTGTACAGGCATTTACATAGCTAACTTGGTGAGACTGAAAACTTCTAGAAACTGAAATCCGAAGCAAGAGAAAATCTAAGAATATATCTTAGGCCCACAGACTTGCCTACAGGGTAATCTTAAGGAGGCGTCTTCTCTATTGAAGTTGTTTCCCCAGATACTCTAGCTTGTGTCAAGATGACACAAGAATCTAATCGGAACACACGTCATCCTTATTTTTCTGATTCCTTTTATAAATGTAAAGTTGCATTGTTGACAGTGTGGAATTTCATTCCCTCATACAATAATCATCTATGGTAATTAAATTTTTAATGGGGATGCTTCCTAGGAGGGTAATAAGTCCTAATTAAACTCATTTGCATTGCTGGGGTTCCACCCCACAACACACACATGTACATGAGCACTTCACTTCCTAACCCCTAGCTTATTCAAATGCATTAGTATTTATGGTTAAAAGCTGCTGATCTCAAGTCTCCACTGCTGTTTTGTCAGTTTTAAGAAGCAGCTGAGGCAGAAGGGATTGTGAATTCAAGGCTAGCCTGGGTTACACAATGATTTCAGTCTAGCCTGGACTACCTAGCAAGACTCCCTCCCAACACCCACCCCCCATCTCAGTACCTTTTCAATCTACATCCCACTGTTCTCAAAGTGGCAAGAATTAGAAGAAAAGTATGTCAATTTTAAAGAAAAGATAATAGAATAGATACTCCATATATGAATTTTGTGTCTGACTCTGGGTCATGTGTGAGTGTGAAGGTGGAAGGGATTAGAGTGGGAACGAGAATTTACTTTCAGAAAAGAAAGATGAAAGAATTTGCTTTCTTCCTGAGCTCACCAAGTGTAACGCATTGTAATACGGAGTCTTGCTTAAAAAGAATCCATCTTGGAATAAGATGGATTCAATCTGATTCCCAATAAGATGCTTGTGGAAATAAGCACTGTGTTCAACCTTTCCATCATCCATCCATCCACCCCTCCACCCATTCATCCATCTACCCATCCATCCACCCACCCACCCACCCACCCATCCATCCATCCACCCATCCATTCTTTCATCCATACACCCATCCACCCACACACCTACACACAAATCCATCTATCCATCCACCCACCCACCCTTCCACCCACCCACCCTTCCATCCACCCACCCATCCACCCACCCATCCATCCATCTATCCATCCATCCATCCATCCATCCATCCATCCATCCATCCATCCATATACCTACACACTCATCCATTGCCAGTAAAAATGAATGATTATGGAATGCCGGTTGTGTGCCAGATACCATCCAGCTGTCTTTTCTACATTAGCCAAAATCATCCCCCACCAATCTTCTCTCATTATTCTTCTTCAGAATGGATTCTGAGGGCCACCTAATAAGTCAAGCTTAGAATTACCTCCACTCAGCACATAGGTTATATGCACCAAGAACTAAAGACAAGGTGTTCAAACAAAACCTTGTACAGGGATGTTCCTGGCAGCTTACTCACGATTGGTACAAATGGAAACAACTTATCTATCAACAGATGCCTGGATATTCCAAGCCTGAGGTACCTGTACAATGCAATATATTCATTCACATAAGAAAGAAAATTATAGTTCATGCTACAACATAGATGCCTCTTGAAAACATGGTAAAACCACGAACTGTTCAGACATTGTTCATTCATAGAAGCAGATTAGTGGTTTCAAGAGGAGAAAATGAGACTCTATGGAGGCAGTGACTGCTTAAGGGGCTTGTTATTTGTGAAGGGTAATAAAAACCTTTCGGAACCAGATCACAGATCTTGCTTATGGTTGCACAACATTGTAAACATGCTCAATATCACCAAACTATATGTTTTAAATGATTAAAATAGTGCTGGAGAGATGGCTCAGTGGTTAAGAGCACTCGGTGCTCTTCCAGAGGTCCTGAGTTCAATTCCCAGCAGCCACATGGTGCCTCACAACCATCTGTAATGGGATCTGATGCCCTCTTCTGGCATGCAAGTGTATATGCAGATAGAGCACTCATACACATTAAATAAACAAATAAACCTTAAAAATTTGGTTAAAATAAAAGCTGGGTGGTGGTAGTGCATGCCTGTAATCCCAGCACTCCAGAGGCAGAGACAGGTGGATCTCTATGAGTTCGAGGCCAGCCTGGCCTACAGAGCAAGTTCCATGCCAGCCAAGGCTACAGAGAAACCCTGTCTCGAAAAAGAAAACAAAAAATTGTTTAAAATAGTTTCATGCCACTAATTTCTCTTTTACATTTATTTATTTATTTATTTATTGGGTGGCAGGGGGTGTGGTGGGGTGGGTTGGGGTGGGGTGAATTCTCTCTTTTACTATGTTGGTTCTAGGAACTGATCTAATGTTTTCAGGCTTGACGCTGAGCCATCCTACCAGCCCAAGTTTCGTGCTATTTACCATACCTTTAAAAAAGTAATTTGGGGCTCAATGTATATGACTTGCTTGCGGTATCATGTATCAGCCCGTAAAGTTGATACATGAAAGAACTTGGCTTTTCTGTGGTTAAGATGGATCTAGCTGATGCCATACCCCGGGCTCTAGTGCTTTCCTGCCTCGGGCTTCCGAGTGATAGGCCCTCAGGCCCCGTTGCCACACATAGCTGGGACTGTGCTCCTCACTTTAGTTTTTTTTGTTGTTTTTGTTTGTTTGGTTGGTTTTTGAGACAGGGTTTCTCTCTGTAGCCCAGGCTGGCCTTGAACTCAGAAATCCGCCTGGCCTCTGCCTCCCAATTAAAGGCATGCGCCACCACCGCCTGGCACTCCTCACTTTTGTTTTGGGGCTTGTCTCAGGGTGACCAACAGTCCGCTATGGAGGGAGGAGCGTGAACTTCTGGTCCCTAGGTTACCATCCAAGTGCTGGGATGAAGAGCGACTACCCCTGGCTTAGACGGCTGGGGACCAAACCCGAGGGCTTGCACGTGCTGCACAGACACTTTGCCAGTTGAGGTACATCTTTATCCTCAAACCGTTGTTTTAATTTTGGTGGCCCAACTTCACAGATATGCATTTTTTTTATTTAAATGAATGTTTTCAATCATTCATCTGCTCTGTTCCTGACTTGGGCAGGTAAGGGCTCTTGTAGCCCACGCTTGCTTGGACCTCTCGACACTGCTGAAGGTGTCCTTGGCCTCTTGCTTCTGCCTCTCAACTGATGGAGTTTCAGGCGCTCGCCACCACATTCAGCTTATTTCTTTATTGTGAATTACATTTAAAACATTTTGTTTTCTGTGTGTTGGGTGGAAATCTGAAGACACCTTCGAGAGTTAGTTCACCTTACGATGTGGGCTAGAGGATGGAACTCAGGTCATCCAGTGTGGCAGCAGACATCTCTACCTACTGAACTATCTAACTGGCTCAGGGTTTCTTATTGGTGATTTGATAAAGAAAAGAACACATAGAGTTTACTATACCCCTAAGGTCTGTGAGCATTAGACTCCCTGATTTCAAATAAATAAATTACTTTTGGTTTTTTTTGTATGGGTGTGTACTACAATGAACGTGAAGAAGTCAGAGGATAATTTGTCTTCCTCTGGAAGGAGGAAAGAGGGGGGGAAGGAAGGAGGAGGGAGGGAGGGAAGGAGGGAGGGAGGGAGGGAGGGAGAGAGAGAGAGAGAGAGAGAGAGAGAGAGAGAGAGAGAGAGAGAAAGAGTCTCATCTGCCCTAATCCCTGCGTTTTAAAACAGTTAAAAAAAAAAAACAATATGGTGAAGACCTGATCTGATTGGGCCTCTTAGGAGGTTTAGGCCATTTTGATGATCTTTAGCTCCCTCTAGGAAGGACCAGGAAAACAAAGTTTTCCAAAGAGTCCAGGAAAGAACCCATAGCCTGCAGACCAAAGGCTCACCTGTTTTCCCGACATTCACATTCCCTCACGTCTGCTTTAGGCGGAGGGAGGACCAGGACAATGGCTGCTGCTCACGAGATGGAGCTGGAGAGTGTGAATCTGAATATGGAGAGAGAGGGAAAGGAAGAACTGGAGGAGGAGAAAATGAGAGGGGATGGGGAAGGTAAAGACTTCCCCAGGAGCAGAAAGGTCCACAGGATTGTCTCCAAGTGGATGCTTCCTGAGCCGGTCCGAAGAACTTACTTGGAGAGAGCCAACTGCTTGCCGCCACCCCTGTTCATCATCTTCATCAGCCTGGCTGAGGTAAATGCCGCCCTGGTGAGGGGCCTCACATACTTCAGACTGGAGGCTGCAAAGTCGGGGCAAAGCCTACCTAAAGAGGAAACCACGTAGGAAGAGAGCCGAGGGTAGCCCATAGGGCCGAGGGTAGCCCATAGGGCCGAGGGTAGCCCATAGGGCCGAGGGTAGCCCAGAGGGCCGAGGGTAGCGTGCACATGAAGCCTCTACCCCTCACAGCTCCTGAGCCGAGTAGCCCAGTCACTGCCAATCAGGGGTTGGCTTCATCAGCTGCCCAGGGTTGACTTCATAAGCTTCATTTCATTTTTCTTTCGAAAACTGGGAGCTTCGAGCCTGCAAATTAGCCTTTTTTATTTTTATTTTATTTTATTCTTTTGAGTTAGGATTTAGCTTGTAGTCCAGGCTGACCACAAACTCACTAATAATCCTTTTGTCATAGTCACCTGGGTGTTGGGATTCTAGGCATGCGGCACCATGTTCAGTTTGCAAATTGGCTTTATCTCATGAAACAAAATAGACTGGTTGGTCAGGTCAGTCTGGGGTATATATTTAGAATAGTCACCAGCTGCCTGAGCTTTCAGAGGGAAAATGTGGCATCTGCTGTGGGTGTCTCCCCTGGGTGGATAGGATATATTCTCAGACTATGACCTGCTTAGTTGTCTTGGTTTCCAGAAGGAGGACAAAGCTCAGAGAGGATGAGTCACCCAAGGGCGTGTCTCAGTGGCTGGGAAGGGCCAGGCCCCTCCTGTGCTTTGTGACACAAAGGTTTTTCTTGTAGACTGCTGTTTTAGGAGAGATTGCTGCCTGGAGGGCATGACTTCAGGGGTGTTAGGATGTCCCTAGCACAATCAATCCTCTTATTTCTCACTAACGCCCAGCTGTGGTGTCAGGGACTGCAGTAACTGGGGCTCCCCAGCAGAGTGGAATCCACAGGCTGTGAGGGGCCTCAGCTCCACAATCTGCAGGGTAGGCTCGAGAACCCACCCGCCTTGTGCCGAGTTCAAGGTCGCTTATTAAGTGTAATTCTTTTCCTCACCAAATACAGTCTTTTTCTATTAAGGCTTTCATCTGATTGGGTGGAACTCAGCCACAGGATGGAGAGAAAGGGGTACCAAATTAAATGTCATCCTCATCTTAAAAAGTGATCTCAGATGAGCAAGGTGGCCTGACCTTGTAATCTCAGAACTTGGAAACTGAAGCAGGAGAATCTTGAGTTTAAGGGAGCCTGGGCTACATAGTAAATTTGAGGCTAGCCTAGGCTATATAGTGAGATGCTATAACTAAGGAATTTACTAACTTATTTACTTAATAGATAGACAATACAATAGATAGGCAATGGTATATCTGACTATACCATTCTCAGTATATGTGAGAAAGAGGGAGACACTGGAGAATAATGGGAGGATATTTCAGGATAAGGCAGCAAGGTTGAGAACTGTGAGTTTTGTG
Source organism: Apodemus sylvaticus (assembly GCF_947179515.1). NCBI lineage: Eukaryota > Metazoa > Chordata > Mammalia > Rodentia > Muridae > Apodemus > Apodemus sylvaticus. Next base: position 137,503,783 of record NC_067474.1, read on the forward strand.
AGATCTGAGAGCATAGCTCCCCACAGGGAGGTCTTGGATCAGGTGCCGCACAGGAGGACCACTTGTAGATATTGCCTTGTTGATAGAGGGCTTGCCTTGCATGCTCACTCTCCAAGATTTTGGAAAACAGGTGCAGTGGGACATATCTGTAATCCCAGCACTTGAAAACTGGAGACCAGAAAAGATCAAGAAAGGTCACCCTCCACTGCATAGCAAGTTCAAGGCCAGCCTGGGAGTCATGAAACTATGTCTTTAAGAATGAATGAATGAACAAAATAAAGAACAAAGAAAGACAGAGCAAAGAAAAAAAAAAGAAAAGAAAGGGAAAAAACAGAGTTCCAATTCTTCCATTGTTAATATTACATAGCTCCAAAGTACCTTAGTTAGATCTAAAATACTGGTATCAGTATATTGTTGGCTGAGTAGCCCTTAACAGAAATTCTCACATCAGAAGTGGTTTGTGTTTCTGAATATTTCTTTTTTCTTTTTTATATTTATTATTTAATTGTGTGTAAGTGCAGGTGCCTGCAGAAGCCAGAGTTATTGGGTCCTTCCTGGAGCTGAAGTTACAAATGGTTGTTAGCTACCTGATATGTGTACTGAACTCTGGTCCTTTGGAAGAGCAGTGTATGCTTTTATTTACTGAATCATCGCTTCAGCATCCATGTTTCAGAATATTTCTGAGTTGTTTTTTAATTACATATATATGTGTGTGGGAATGGGGAGGGCTGTGCATGTGAGTGCAAATACCTGTGGATGCCAGAAGAGGGCGCTGTGCTGGATTCCCGGGAGTTAAGTAGTTGTAAGCTGTAGGGTGTAGGTGTCAGGAACTGAACTCAGGCCCTTTCCAGTTGCAGTGTATGCACCCTTAATGGCTCAGCTATATTTCCAGTTCCAATTTTGGAATATTTGTATAGACTTTAGTGCTCCCAAATATAAAACGTTGGGTCTAAGGAGATAGTTCAGTCAGTAAAGCACGTCCCATGCAGGCATGTGGACATGAAGTTGATCCGCAGAGCCCACATGAGGGAGCCAGGAGTGGTGGTATGTGCTTGAATCCTTGCACTAGGGAGGTGGGAACAGATAGACAGATCCCTGAGGCATGTTAGTCAGTCAGCCTAGCCTATTGTTTGAGCTTCCGGTCACTGAGAGTCTCAGTCTCCAAAAGCAAAGGGTGTGGCACCTGAGGAAGGACACCTGAGGTTGACCTCTGCCCTTCTCATGTATGTGCACACACAAGGGCACTGGTACACACCCATACTAAAACTTGCTTTTAAAATTTTTATTTTTTATGTTTATGCTGTTTTGCTTGCAGATACTTAGCTGTATACTGCATGTGTGCCTCATGCCCTCAGAGGCCAGAAGGCATTATATTCCTTGTCACTGGTGATGCAGAGAGTTGTGAGCCACTGTGTCGGTGCTGAGAATCAAACCCGGGTCCTCTGGAAGATCAGCCAGTGCTCCTAACCCCTGAGCCATCTCTAGATTTCTAAAGATTTTTGAAGTGTCATGTTGGTGCTCAAAAACTGAAACATTTGGAGCACGTGGATTTCACATTTTGTACTCAGGAGGCTGAAGCTACACTATTAACTAAACTCCAGATGAAGATCTGACCTGTTTTCTTGTTAATGTTCTCTTTCTCGTCCTCTAGTCCTTCCAATACAGGATTTCACACTGCATTAAGTTGTCCTGCCTCCTCAGGCTCCTGTGAGTCATGACAACCTCTCAGCGGTCTATCAAGACCCTGATAAAGATGAAGTATATTGGACAGGTACCTTCAGGGTATCCTTGTCTGGGGTTGTCTACTGTTTTTGTTATGCATAGACTAGAGTTGGGAGTGTAGAAGAAGAAAGGCACAGGTAAAGTGCCTTCCCATCACATCATGAAGTAAAGGATGTCACATGACATCATTCCCATCATAGCATGAGGTAAATGACTCACATGACGTCACTGGGACGCTGGTCTTCATCATTTTAGTAAGGCCATTTGCCAGGCTTCTGGGATGTTATAAAGTGAAGGAAGGGGAGGGACATTGGCTATGAAATCAGGGAGGGCGCTAGAGAACACAGTGACAGACAGCAGAGTGTCAGAGAAGCCAGGAGAAGGGGACTTAGAAAGTCATCATTAAGCCGGGTGGTGGTGGCACATGCCTTCAATCCCAGCACTTGGGAGGCAGAGGCAGGTGGATTTCTGAGTTCGAGGCCAGCCTGGTCTACAGAGTGAGTTCCAGGACAGCCAGGGCTATACAGAGAAACCCTGTCTTGAAAAACCAAAAAAAAAAAAAAAAAAGTCATCATTATCATTACAATCTGGTCTAACACCTGCTCTTCTCGCATGACCACGGTGGGGCATGGTGGTGATATCCAATTTCAACATCTTCTGAGCCCACAAGGAGCTAACCACTCAGACACAATTACTGCTCGTGGGTTTTAATGGCTCCTGAGAGAGCTTGGTTAACATGCGCAATCGCTCCTCCCTGACAGCTGGCCGTGTTTGTTTATTATGCGCTGTGGAAGC